>NC_092874.1:307260966-307515397 GCF_028372415.1 Notamacropus eugenii | reverse complement strand
GCTGGTCCTTTCCTTTCCTTTCCTTTCCTTTCCTTTCCTTTCCTTTCCTTTCCTTTCCTTTCCTTTCCTTTCCTTTCCTTTCCTTTCCTTTCCTTTCCTTTCCTTTCCTTTCCTTTCCTTTCCTTTCCTTTCCTGTCCATTTCCAAAACCTTAAACCTAGTGCACTCTAGAGCTGGGATGCCAATGGGCCCCTGATAAGGGCTCTTCTGGACCCTTCTAGTTTTAGAGTGATTATAAATAGTGACTGTTGCTGCTTCTCTCCCAGCCTGGTCTTTTTTTTTTTCTTGGCCTCATTAAAAGTAGCCCTGGCTACTTCTTAAATAAGCCTATTCAATGACTGGGTGTTACCTCACCCCAAGTGAGTACCTGCAAAGATCTTGACCTAAAAACGTAGAAATATGTTTAATATGATTGTATATGTATAGTCTACATCACATTGTTTGCTGTCCTGGGGAGGGAAGGACCAAATAACTGGAACTCAAAAATCATATAAAAGTGAATGTGAAAAACTAACTTTACATCTAATTGAAAAAGATAAAATAAAATGCTATTAAGTGGGGAAAAGAAAAAGTCAGATTTCATGTCAGGAGAAGCTTTGCACCAAGCCAAGAGGCCCACAGGTAGGAACAGATGCTTTGGAAGGAACAGGTGCTTCTTTCTAGTAAAACCTGAATAGACCCTTGGTGGGTCACCAGAGAGGGGGATTAGTGAATTGAGTTGAGGAATGGTCAAGTGCCCTCTCAGGTCATTCCTGACCTTTGAAAAGTTGGGATTCTCTCTCTCTCACACACACACACATGCACAAATGCACACACATCACCCCCCCACACACACACACCACATACACATAACACACACATACACAGAGCCTCACCTTCCTACAGCCTCAGAATCCCTATTTTTTACAACCAACCTTCTCCCACAGAACTCTGTTCTCCACCAAATAGAAACAGGAATTTGTTAAAAGGAACTCATAATAATTCATTATTGATACACCTTCCAGAGAATGTACAATTTAATGCAAATGAACCCTTGGTTGATATAATGTCTTAGAAATGTTTCTGAGAAAGGGGGAGGGTTGGTTATGACTTCCTTTCAATTTCCCTCTACATCCCAAGGCACCCTGATGTGCTTTTAGTTACTTTTCCAGTTTTTGATAAATGATCTGACTGCAACCTTCTCTTGTATAACCACACAGTCTACTCAGATTAAGTTGGACAACCAAACTATATAAAAAGGACAAAAAATTCCCTGTAGATGTCAAATGCTTGGTCAGTTGGCTATGCTTCTGGCTGCAAAGCTCTCAGATATACCCCGACCAGATAAAAATGTAATTGGGAAATATTTAATAAAGTAGCTAGAGAAACAACATTGTTGTTTAGTCATATCCAACTCTTTGTGACCTCATGGTCCATAACATGCAAATATTGTTCATGGGGTTTTCTTGCAAAGATACTGGAGTGCTTTGCCATTTCCTTCTCCAGTGGATTAAGGCAAACAGACTTAAGTTACTTGCCCAGGATCACAGTTAGTGTCTGAGGCTAGATCTGAGCTCAGGTCTTCATGACTTCAGGCCCCACATTCTATCCACTGAGTTATTCAGCTCCTTTTATAATACAACACATATAATGTTAATTTGTATTTTTCTAAGCCAATGTGCTGGCAAGCATGTTTCTGTTTGAATCTGCCATCACTACTTTAGAGTACTATCAACTGTTGTCCATAATTTGGCACTTGCTGTCCTGTTTCCATTCCTATTCCTATACTCTTGCCCTGTTTCTCTTCGATAGTCTGGTCCTTGGGTCATAGACCTTCTCTAATGCCCAGTACCTAGGTGACATTGAGAGACAATCACTTCTTCTACCTAGGGCCTGACTTCTCCCTCTGAAAAAGAAGGTGTTGGCTTCTGATGTCCCTTTCTGCTCTATATTTGAGCCCCTCTGACCTGAATTTGAATCCTAGACCTAGTATTTGCTATGTATGACCTTAGACAAGTCTCTCTCTCTCTCTCTCTCTCTCCATGGGATTCAGTTTCTTCCTCTGTAAAATAAGGGGGATTGGCCTGGATGGCCTCAGAAGTCCCTTTTGATCTATATTTTACTTCTATGTTGAAGTCAATTCATCTGCTCCAGCATCAATTTCTTCCTCTGTAAAATGAATGTATTTTATGAGACATCCTCTAGGGTCCCTTCCAGCTCTGATTCCCTTAGGACCTATCATTGATGTGCATTGAAGTCCTTGCATAGGTCTTCTTATACTCTGTAACCCAGGGTGACTCCTGTACCATGGGTAAGCAGGATAAGTAAACTGAGGTACCAAAATGGGTAAAGATTTGTTCAAAGTTACACAAGCAATAAAGAGCAGAAGAATGATTTGAACTCTCATCATCTGACTTCAGTCATGGTGCTCTTGCCAGGATCCATCAGAGCCTTCTACATAGTGAAACAGAAAAGACTTGGATGGGTCCTGGCTGTTATGTGATTGTAACCAGACTCAGAGAACAGAAGGGGACTTAGGGGACCATTCAGTCTAACACCTGCTGAATCCATTCTATTATATCAAATGTAAGTGGTCATTATATCTGTCATTGGAGATCACACTCTGCAATCCACCTTACTGTCCCCAATGAGTGACCATTGCATCTTCTACTGGAATCCACCCTCACCAAATCACCTCCTATCCCCAGTGAATGGACAATACTGCATGTTATTGCTTTGCTTAATAGATATAATTATTAAGCATTTTTTCCTAACATGAAGCTTAAATCTGCTTCTCTGTAGCTTTCCCTCCTTTGCTCTAAATCCTGCACTTTCAAGAGATCTGAAAGTCTCATCTCTCTTTCCCCATGCAGCTGTTCCAGCTCTAAATACAATTGTACTGACAGCTTTCTTAGCATGAATGCTCTGGTCTCCACTTAACCAATCCATTTCTTTTTGAAAGTTCAGTTATTGGACAGTCATGAACAAATATTTGTGATTCAAGCTTTGAATTTATTTAATTTATTTAAGATTCAATCAGAGAGCTTGGAATCTTAACAACAGAAGAGACCTTAGTATTTATATCATGCAATCCCTTAATCTCAACTAACATCAGACCTGAGATGAACTGCTGGCTTGGTATCTTTTTACATCTGTGACCTAGAATAAGGCACTTCAATTCTCTGGGACTCCATTGCCTTCTCTGAACAATGAAGAGCTTGGGCAAGATGCCCTCTGAGATCTTTGAATCAAGATCCAGACAGGTATGAAGCTGTGGTGCAGAAAAGGTCTCCAGAAGGGTAAGACTTTGGCAAAGCGGACCCAGCTTTTGGGGTCCAGAATCAGGACACTTCTAGGCAGAGTCCAATTAGGAAGCTATTGCAATAGGTCAAGTTCAGTTCTTATTCCATGATTTTTCAGACATGTCTGACTCTCTGTAACCCACTTCGGGGTTTTCTTGGTAAAGATACTGGAGTGGTTTGCCATTCTTCTCCAGATCATTTTAGAGATAAAGACATGGAGGCAAACAAGATGAAGTGGCATGCCCAGGGTCACATAGCTAGTAAGTGTCTGACACTGGATTGTACTCAAGGTGATGAATCTTTCTATCTCCAGGTCAGGCACTATCCACTGAGCCACGTAGCTGCCCACCGGGTAAGAGATGGTAAAGGCCTGAACTGTATTAAAGGTTTATGTGAGTGGAGAGTATAGGATAAATGTGAGAGATATTGAGGCAGAAGGATCAGTGATTTGGCTACTGATTGGATATGGTGGTTTTGAGAGGAAGGGAAGAATCAGCTATTGCTACAAGATTGTTACCTGTGCTGGAAGAATGGTGGCTTTATTAATGATCATATGTAAGTTTGAGAGAAGAGAATACCTTCAGGGGATTTATGGTGTGTTCCATCTTGGGCACATTGAGACTAAAAAGGACTACTCAATCTTTGGAGCAACCAATAAGGTTTTTCCCATAGAGGAGGAAACTGAAGGAAAGCATCTTCTCATGCTCTGGAAAGTGAAGGGCACAGAGAAGCCCCCAGGGAAGAGGTCACCCCCCTCAGAGTCAAAGAAGGACCACTTGGTATCTAGTGACTCTCACTGCAGAACATGAGGACTGATAGAGTGGCCTAGGGTAACCCCATCCTTAGCAACAGAAAGAAACACTACCATTCTTGGATCTAAACCATGACATAGGACATTCTGAAAGTAGATAAATCTAATGGCCTCTCCCCTGCCTCCCTCCCTGCTGCTAGTGATTCAAAGGTTAGGGGGATTCCACCAAGAAGAATTTAGAAAGTTATCATCAATCTATAAACATTTATTAAGCACTTACTATGTAGCAGGCACTGTGCCCTCAAAGAGCTCACAATCCATTGGGGGAGTATATAAATGAACTCTACATATAGGATAAATAGGAAATAATAAACAGAGAGAAAGCATTAGGATTAAGAGGTATTATGAAAGACTTCTGATAAAAGATGATATTTTATTCAGGACTTAAAGAAAGATAGGAAGACCAGTAGGTAGACATGAAGAGGGTGAACATTCCAGGCATGAGGGACAGCCCCAGAGAAATCTCAGAGCCGAGGCATGGAGAGCCTTGTTCAGAGAACAGGCAAGAGGTCTGTGTAACTGAATCAAAGAGCAAATGTTAGGGAGTAAGGTGCAAGATGATTAGAAAAATAAGAAAGGAAAAGGTTATGAAGGGCTTTGAAGGCCAAGCAGATTGTTTTCTTCTTGATTCTTAAAATCTAGGGAGCCATTGGTGTTTATTAAGCAGAGTAGTGACATAGTCAGAATTGTCCTTAAGGAAAAATCAGGTTGGTGTTTAAAGTATGAGCTGGAGTGGAGAGAGACTTGCAGCAGGCAGTGGTGAAAACCATAATGGGGGCAGGGTCAGAGGAGAAGAGGAGGAGTATTAAAGAAATGTTGAAGGGGTGAAATTGACATTCTGTGGCAATAGACAGATACTGAGGAGTGATAGATAGTAATAAGTGGACATGTAAGCGGCAGAGTCCAGGAAGATAATATTGCTCTCTACAGTAATAGAGAAGGTAGGAGGGAGAGGGAAGCTTTAGTGAGAAAGATGAGTTTTGTTTTGACACATTGAATTTGATTGAACATCCAGTTGGAGACGTATGAAAGCAATTGAACATGTGAGGCTGGAGGTCATCAGAAAGAGTGCAGCAAGATAGGGACATTTGAGCGTCATCAGCATAGAGATGGTAATTAAATCTATAGGAGTTGATAAGATTACCAAGTGAAATGGGATAAAGGGAGAAGAAAAGAGCAACAAGGACAGAATACTATAGGCTACCTGTGGTTAGAGCTGAAGATCTGGATGAATATCTAGCAAAGGGGAAGAACCAGGGGTATTCAGAAAGGTAGGAAGAGAACCAGGAGAAAATGGTGTCTGAAAAACCTAGAAAGAAGAGAGTATTAAGGAAAAAAGAGTGAACACTAGTTTCAAAGGCTACAGAGAAGTTAAAATGAGTAAGGATTATGAAAATGCCTTTGGATTTGGCAAACAAGAAATCACTGGTAAATTTGGAGAGAGCTGTTTCAGTGAAATGATGAATCAAATGTACTCTTTTCTTAATGGCTTAAAAAAAGGGTGAGAAGATATAAAAGGAATCATCTGTTGTAGGTGGTCTTTGTGAAGTCAGTTGCATAGGGCAGAGGATACAGAGGATGATGTTAAGGTCAGAAGAGTATTTTTTAAGGATGGACAAGATGGGCATGCTTGTAGGCAATAGAGAATGAGCCTGTAGACAGGGCTAGATTGAGTATCAATGTTTGAGTGGAGATGAGAGAGAGGGCAGTCTGTTGGAGGAGACAAGAAACAATGGGATGCCTTGAGCAGGGAGAGGGGTTAGTTTTGCTAAGGAGTAAGTCCACCTTATCATGTGAGACAGTGATGAAGGAGAGAGTAGTAAAAGTCATACAAGTGATATAAGATGAGGAAGTGGGGAGAAAAGGGAGTTCACAGATAATGGTCTCATTTTTTTTCCTGTAAACTATGAGGCAAGGTTTTCAGCTGAGAGAGTGAGGGATGAAGAGTCATGGAAGATTTGAGGAAGAATGAAGTTTGGAAGAGCCCAGTGGAGAGTGGGAGAGTGAACTGATGTCATTGGTCTTAAAGCAGAGGACTAGTTTTCTTCACTGCTAATTAGAGAAGTTAGGGGGGTGAGGAGGGTACTCAGATTTAGAAAGTGACCATCTGGTTAAAAAGATGGACCCCATACGTATGATTTGGATTTCTACACCACAGACAAAGTCCAGAGAGTAAACAAGGGATGATTAATAGAGCTGGCTTAGAATATTATTATTGTTCATCCATTGCCATTGTGTAGAGACATTTGTGTGTATGACCTCCTGTCCTTCCTCTATAACCTAGTACAAAGTGGTTGTTTCTGGATCAAGAAGCAAAGTTGAAACTTGATGTATCAATGACTAAGAAATCCATGTTGTCATGGACTTGCCTCAAGTAGGTAGAAACCTTGTCTTCCACTGACGGTGACTGGGCCACCATTTGGGGGGTGATAATAGAGGGAAATCTGGATCAGGTTCAGCTTGATCTACCTAGCCTCTGAGGCCCTTCCCAACCCAGAACTGTTGAATCTGTAGACTGAAAGCTCTGCCTCCTTCCTTGGAACTTCTCACTATTTTCTGTTTCCTTTTCATCCTCATATATTTTTGCTGATCTGTTTTGCACAGGAATTCTTTCTTTAATTTTTTTTTTACTAGTGCTGTGTTAGCTCCTACTGCACAAGGGGTGATTACATATTTGACCATATACTGGGTCATAAACGTTTTTTATTAAATTAGAATAATGAAAATGTGCCCACAAACAGTGTCTCTAGTGGGTCTCCTGTGAATGTAAAGGAAACGTTGGCGTCTGTTTCTTGGGTTAGCTTTAGAATCTTCAATGCTAGAGAGCTGAAAGAAAATGAAAGATTCAAGCATCGGCTCTGTCATAACGTAGCCATTGTGACTTTTCCATGGATCTCAGGTTCAGAACATCCCAAAGTCTCATAATCTCAGCTGCAGAAACTAACAAACAACGTACCTCAAATTCCTATCTTCCCCTCCGTCCTTCACCTGTGGAATTGTCCACCATTCAAAGTTCCACTTCAGGGCTTCTTTTCCTAGAAGCCTTCCCTGAGACAGTTGTTGGCCATCACCTTCCGTGTCATCACTCAGCCCCATTTGCTTTGGCTATGGTGCATTCTTTTATAATAATATGCTTTAGAGCTATCTGGGTCACTGTCTATTTCCCAACTTGGACTGTGAGATCTGAGAGGGTAGACTGTTTCATATCTCCATATCTTCCCAGCAATATCAGAAGACTCTCTGTACACAGAAGGTCCTAATCAGATTTTTTTAAAAATTTGTTTGAGTCTGGTTCGAGTATTTTTATGAAACATGAATTTCCTATACAAATCCATGCCATGTGGTATTAGCTTCTACTGTTTCTGAGGAATCAAATGTCCTCGTTCTGCCTCCCATCCCAGAATTTCTTTGAGACAAGTCTAATTGTTAGTAAGTCTTGGCTTTCCTTGCTGAAATCTGCCTCTCCATAGCTTTGTACCATTGTTTCTAGTTCAGTCCTCCTAAGGCAAAGCAGATGTAGGACCAAGTGATTTAGTGGTAGAAGTTTTTTTCACGTAATATAGTTTGGAGTCTCTTAACCCCTTAAGAGATTTTAGGAAGCCTGTGAATTTGGATAGGAAAAAATAACATCTTTATTTTCGCTTACTGCCAACTAAAATTTAGTATTTCCTTCAGTGATGAATGTAGGCAACAAATCCCAGTAGAATTAGCATTACCTGTGATGTAGTCACCAATTAAAATCATAAATTCTTCCTTACCATGTTCTTATTGTTGTAGATTTTTCAAAACCTTGTTTATTCTCCTCACTACCTTAAAAGGAATTATTTTTAGACTCTTTGCTAGATCACGCATGGTCCTCCTGTCTTCATATGCTTTAGATAGATACCTGGCCCACTTCTGTGTTGTGGGATTTATCAGATGATCACATCAACATGCATTTGTAAGTATCTACTATGTGCCAGATAGGGCAACTACATGTCAGATGTAATGCAGGGCCTGCAGTCAGGAAAACTCACATTTCTGAGTTCACATCTGGCCTCAGAAACTGGCCTCAGCTATGTGACACTGAACAACTCACTTTACCCTGTTTGCCTCAGTTTCCTCATCTGTAAAATGATCTGGAGGAGGAAACATCCTACCACTTCAATATCTTTGCCAAGAAAACCCCAAAATGAAATCACTGAGAGAGAGATGTGGCTGAAACAAATGAATATCATATGCTAGAAGTGTGCTAAGTGCTTGCAATACAAAGAAAGGTAAAACAAAACTAGTCTTTTGTCCTGGAGTAGTTCACAGTATAATGATGAATTCAACCCCTAGGAAAAGGTCAGAATGCCCTCACCTTGTTGTGTAGGCAGAGGAGGAAACTTAAGTTCAATGAAAAGGACTTCTTTGCCAGTAATGTTAGTAAATGGATTCCAGTAAATTCAGTCATATAAGAATAATTCAACCCTAGGAGCTGAGTCCCAACCCAAGGCTCTTCCTACCACACCATAATGGCTCAATCCCTTTTCAGTATGGCAGTCATTCTATGACAGTACCTGATGATAGTGACCATGTTCTCATTAAACTTTCTCTATTCCAGACCACACATCCCTCCTGACTAGCCAGACAAACAGGGCATTTTCTAAGGAAGGAGAAGACCATGGCTAAAAAGACCAAAACAGAAATAATCAATCAAAATATTTCTGGTAGAGAGGGACAAGAGGGTGACGGACCTGGCCCCACATGCTGCAGAGGCATTGGTGCATTTGGATTCTTCCCATGATCAATGTGCATGAGGACATGAAGGCCCAGGCCCAGGATTCCCGTGAGAGGTGTATATGAAAGGGCTGAAGACAAATCTGCCTCTCTGCGCTCTCCAGCTTATCAGGAAAAATGAACTTATCTTTAGGCAGAGTAGAAGTCTGATCTTGGTTAGAAGAAGGAAGTTGGGTGCAGAGATTCAAACAAGGGGTATGAGGTGTAAAATGCAGAAGAGATGCATGAAAGGGAGCTGGACCTGAAATCCTCCGTCTGTCTCATCTAGCTTTGCTATCACAAGACAGAGAAGGTCCTCTGATCCTCAGTTTCCTCAGCTGTAAAAGTGACTTTAATAACACCTTTCTTACGAACCTCATTGGATTGCTGTGAGGAACAAATCAGGTCACATATGTAAAGGTTATTGCACATCTTACAGACAATTATTATTCACAGAAGGTTGGGATATGATCCTGAGGGGGAAGGATAGTGGTTCCCATTTGCATAACTCTGAAAGGCTTGCAACATTAGCTGGTGCTATCTTCAAAGCAACCCTGTGAGGTAGGTACTTATCCCCATTTTGCAGAAGAGAAGACTGTGCCTCAGAGAGCTTAGGCATTGTCCCCAGGGACATCAGTGCCTGAAATGGGTTTTAAGCCAAGTTCTCCATTCATTTCTCTGACCACCACACTATACTCCATCACCTCAGACAAACTGAAATTCTACAACAGATTGGAGGTTCTTCCCATAGAGGATGGATCAGAACCTTTACTGAAATAAATTTCTTGTGCTCAATGGAAATAGAAGGGAAATCCACAGATGATGCCAAGACAGACTATCTATTATTGATCTCAGGACAAATAAAATTAAGTGATGGTATCCAGAAGCCTTGTTGAAAGGGTATGGACACAAACATCTACTAACTTGACATAAATAACTGTGGTCCACTCCCATTTGGGGATGGAATGGAGAGCATCCCATGACTTGCCAAGCCCGATGACCACTGCTCCTTCTGGATGGTTCATGCAGAGGCAAAAGGTGACACTAAGAGGAACTTGCAAGTCCTCTTTGGGAATTACATAGTCCTTAGCAGACAAGTTATGGGGATAGATGGTTCTTGTTGTTGCTTTCTTTTGTTTCAATCATTTCTGCTGATTGTAATTGGGAGCAGTAGAAAAGAAGATATGACTTGGGAAGTAAATAGCTAATGTAAATGATGCTACTGAAGAATAGGATTGGATAAACCATTGATAATAAATGCAGAGCAGAACAAAGTTAATGGCAGATACCTGGGACACTACACCAGAGACCGCCTACATCCAGGTTGACCTTGATCTACTGATTAATGACTTTTGAGGCTGGTGAGTCATTCAGTTCTGATGGCACCTAATTAGCTGAACATTAGCTGAACATCTCCAATCAGTCTCCAAATAACAGGGAAGACTTGGCCATATGCTTAGCTGACATCCAGGTACTCAGCATCTATTACTATCCTTGATTTACAAGTCTAGAAATGATCCATAAGCAATTCTTGTTGAAATTATCTTGGCTTTTAGTAATTACTAATACCCTTCCTTGGTGTTCACAAGCTATTACTTTCATAATGTTTTCAGAAGTTTAGTAAGAATAGAATCCAATTTCTAAAGCTGGTCATTCAAAATGTTCATCTTATTCCCCATGTTGAAAATCAGACCAACACCTGCCTTTTTGTAATCTTGCCTCATTCATTCCTTTGACTTTCACATTTCAGACATTGCAGGCAGTGACTCAGTGGCCTGGTCATTAGTCTTGTCAGTGCCTAGAGTTGAGGACCTGGCACCCTGCAATGTCAAGTAGATTCTCTCACAATGTCTAATAACGTCACTCGGTTGACTTAATAAATTTGAGGATCTTCTTGCTACCTCCAGGACCAAATGTAAGATCTCCTATTTGGATGCTGAAGTCCTTCATTGCCTCCTCCCTTCCTACTTTTCTAGTCTTCTTACACCTTATTTCCCTCTGCATACTCTGGGATCCAGTGACACTTGCCACCTGGATGCTCCTCAAACAAGACACTACCAGTTCTTGATTGGACATTTTCAGTGGTGTCCTCCCTGCCTGGAACTTTCCCCCTCATCCTCTCTACCTCCTGGTTTCCTTGGCTTTTGCAAGGCCTGTGTGAAGTCCCATTTCTTCAAAAAAAGTCTTTCCCAATCCCCCTTAATTTCAATGCCTTCCCTCAGTTAATTATTTTCAGTACCTTTATGGTCATGTTTGATTAAAGTATGCATATATACATGCAGACATACACACAAGCTACATAGATATATGTATGTATACATGTATATGTATATAAAGACATGCTTTAATTAGCAGAAGAAAAAGCAGGAGAGAAGAGCAGAGAGAATGGGGGACAGAAGTTTGTTCCATCAATAGAAGCCCCACTCTGGAAATACAATCCAAGCCCACCTTACCTGGTGAAGTACAGGTCACTTACACCTTGCCACAGCCCCAAGGGACAGGTAGAGAGATACGGTGATTATTACCTTCATTTTGTGAAGGAAGGAAGAATATCTGAGAGAGGAAGGTGAATTGGTATGGGTTAATTACACTGCTAACGTCAAAGTTTGGGCAGCAGTTAAATTTTTTATTCCTAGTTATGTATTCTTGTGATAACAACCACAATAAGTTTTCATTATGTGTCTGCCACATGCTTTTAGGATTGAGGGCTAGGTGCCTGGGGTGGGGGAATAAGGAAAAAAAATCATATTGATGAGAAAAGTCAAATATCTCTCCAATATTAACATTCCAACTTATCTCTTGTCTTCTACATACCCCAGGGGAATCACTGGATTTAGGGAGGGGGAGATGGCAGAAGGGATTTTAAAATACCATTTTATCCAACCTCATTTTGTAGATGAGAAAAATTGAGTCCCAGAGTGTTTATGATTTGCTGTAGATTACTAAGTGACAAATCCAGAATTTGAACCTGGGTATCATGACTCCATTTCCTGTCCAATGGAATGCTTTATTTCTTATGGGCCATTTGTGATTACTTATGCTCAAGGGGTAACTCTCAGTGCTGAAACATTTAGGTGACTATAAGTAATGAGTTTGGAATTTTTCTAATCAATTGTGTAACAGAGAAGTGGTTGCAATGAGAAAGAAAATTTGGATTCCTGTTATTTTTTTGCCTCCTATATAGGATTAACAAGTTCTTTAGTGTAGAAGCTAGTGATTCACAACTTTGCTGTTCTTCATTGTGTATCCTTAAATATTTTGAAAGTATATCTGAGTGGGAAATTCAGCCTTTGAAATATCTTTATTTGACCAAGAGTCCCCAAGTGACATTAAAATAATGATTATCACATATTTTGCATTTCATGGAAAAGTGCATCAAAATAATATCACTCATCTTGGCCTCACCAATGAAAATGATTTAGGAACCAGTACCTAATTTGGGATAGATTGCGGCAGGCCTGCAATATATATCCCCATAAAAGCCCCTAGTACAGGGAGGCTTCCTTGTTACAGGAATACTCCACTGTCTACAGGGAGTCTTATTTCTACTTTATATATTTTCAGAAACTCGGCTGTTTATGAAATTTATGTGCTAAAGCGAGCACTTGGTCCTACCTGGGTATAGAGATGTATGGCTGTCGGTCCCCTATTCCACAGCAGAGAAAGAAAATACATCGTTTCCGTCCACTAGAAATGCAATTTATGGGAAGAAAATTCCTCACCATAAATTGCTAAATGAAATATAGCTTCCAGGTTCCCATACCGCCTTCCCTTTCCAATGACCCATAGGGATTGAGACATACACTCAATAGACTGGTTGGGATATCTACCACAGATACTCTAGAACAATTTAGAGTGTTAATTGTTCATTTTCAAGAGTAACCAAACTATCAATGAGATGACTGAGAGGGAAAGGAAGGGAAAATACATCCAAACAAAGCCATCTCAAAGGCAAAAAAAAAGTAAAACGAAAAGACAACTGGGGCTTAAAAATGAGATTGGGGAGTGGAACACTTCTCCCAATATCTGAAGGGCTGTAATATATAAAAGGGATCTCCATTTACTCTGCCTGCCCTCAGGGAATAATCCTCGGCTCAATAGAGGGAAATGAGGACCAATTTCTCACAAGGAGAGCTATCCAGCAGCTGGACATGGCTGAATGTGTTCTCTACCACTGAAGCTGTTTGAGTATAAGGTGAATGATCCTTTGTCCGTGGAGTTGTAGAAGGGAATTCATGCTATTGAAATGGGCTGTATTATCTGGCCTCTGAACTCTCCCCCAGCTGAGGGAAGCTGTGATTCAATGTTACAATAAAATGTCACTTACTTGCTAGTTCCCAAAAATATTGCTTGATGTATTTAAAGAAATCACTTCGTTACAAGAGTCAAACTGGAAGGGACATGTCAAAACATGAAACATGGTAGCTACTCCCATGTCACTTGAACTGAGTATGCATATGTAATGCATATATTTCTTCCCTTGAGAAACAAAATTTTAATATATTTTAAAGCAATTCAATTCAATATATGTTTACTGAGTCCTTCTTTTGTGCATGGGCAAGCAGAAGCTTGATAAAATTATCAAATTCAGAACTGAAACTGTAGCCTACATACACTTGAAATTAAGTTCATTGAAGATTTATTAAGCACCTGCTCCATGACAGAACTTGTGGAAGTCACTGGGTAGACAAAGAAAAAAAGTCCCTGTTCTCAAATAGCAGTTAGCATTATGCTAATAGAGTTAGAGGGCACTTACCTCCTGTGTGATCCTTCTGGAGGACCTCCCTGAGATATAAAATGAATTGATTAGATGATCTCCAATACATCTTCTTACAGAAGATCTAACACAAGATCCTAACTGGAAGAGATATTTGAACAGAGAAATGGGAATGTCAGCACTGGGAAGGCACAGTGAAGACTCTTGGCTCTGAAGTCAGAGAACTGGGTTTCAAATCCCACCCCTGATACTTACTAGATGTGAGACTTTGGGTGTATTACTTCATGAACCTGACTTGCAAATTAAGGATATTGATCTAGATGATCTCATAATCCTGAGAACAGACCTGAGAACAGAAGCTGTCAGAGCCGAGAGAGACCTTAGAACAGGCAATGTGAGAGCTAGGAGGGGACTGAGAACAGGGGATGTCAGATTTGGGAGGGTCCTGAGAACAGGGGATGTGAGAGCCGGGAGGTAGATTATATCTCGGAAGAGAGAATGTGAAAGACAGGAGAAACTTTAAAATATAGAATATAAAATATCAACAGGAAGTAACTTTTTAGAGAACATTTAATGCAACATCTTCATTTTACCTAGGCTGAGAGAGAAAGGACTTGGTCACAAACACATCACAAGTTAGTTGGAAAGCCAGGACCCAGATGGAGGTCTCTTGCCTCCCAAGACAATGAGTACTCCACCACAACACAACCATTTCATGACACCTCCTTCTATCTTAAAGAACAGGCACTTAAACAATTATCCTGTAATTAGGTCAATGCCAGGAGACATCATTCACCTGTCTCTGGTATTCAAAGCCTTCCAAGATCCCTTTTACTGGTAACAACTTTCCTTCTCAGACCTCACGAAGCATTTTAAAACGCTAGAACTAAAGAAGGAAGGCACCTCAGACATAATCTACTCACCCCCATTTTGCAGATGAGGAACCAAAGGCCCAGAGGTTAAGTCATATACTCATGTTTCTCCAGGTCATAAGTATCCATTAAAAAGGCAATTATCTTTTAATATGTTGAGATGCAGTCTCTCTCCTTCTCTGTCTCTCTTTCTGTCTGTCTTTCCCCCTCCCTCCCTCTCCTCCATTATCCTCTTTGACCATGATCTCCATAAGGATAGGGGTTGTATCTTCTATAAACTTGAATTGTCCTCCAGACTTTGCATAAAGCTTTGTATGTAATTATTTCAATATTTCAAGGAGCAATGAACAGACTATTTTTTTGGGTGTTAGGGATCTAGGAGTAGGTAAAAGGTATAAGCATTTATTAACCACCTACTATGTGCCACACACAGTGATTTTTTAAAATTTATTTTTGTTTTCAATATTCATTTCCACAAGATTTTGAGTTTCAAATTTTCTCCCCATCTCTCTCCTCCCCTACTCCAAGACAACATGCATTCTGATTACTCCTTCCCTCAAACTGCCCTCCTTTTAATCATATCCCTTCTTTTCCTCCTCCCCATCTATTCTATTTTCTTGTAGGGTAAGATAGAGTTCTATACCCCATTACCTATATTTCTTATTTCCCAGCTGTATGTAAAATTAATTTTTAACATTCGTTTTTAAAACTTTTGAGTTCCAGCTTCTCTCCTTTCATCCCTCCAGACCCATCCCAACTGAGAATGCAAGCAATTCAATATAGGTTATACATATATAGTTTTGCAAAAATCTTCCATAAAAGTCATGTTATGAAAGACTGTATTTTCCTCTGTCCTATCCTTCCCCCATTTATTTTATTCTCTCTTTTGATCTTGTCCCTCCCCAAAAGTGTTTACTTGTAATTATTCTCTCCTCCCATTTGCCCTCCCCACTTATCCCCTTCTCTCCTACTTTCCTATGGTGTAAGATAGATTTTCATACCAAATTGAGTGTGCATATTATTCCCTCCTTAAACCAAATGTGAGGAGAGTAAGCTTCAATTTTCCCCTCTCACCTCCCCCATTTTCTCCTCCATTGAAAAAACTTTTTTTGCCTCTTTTATAAGAGATAATTTGCCCCATTTCATTTCTCCCTTTCTCCTCCCACCAATATATTCCTCTCTCATCCCTTTCATTTTATTTTTTTAGATACCATCCCTTCCTGTTCAACTCATCCTGTGTCTTCTGTCTATATGTATATAATCCCACCAATTGCCCAAACACTGTGAAAAGTCTCAATAGTTACAAATATTATCTTTCCATGTAGGAGTATAAACAGTTCAACTTTAGTAAGTCTCTTATGATTTCCCTTTCCTGTTTACCTTTTCATACTTCTCTTGATTCTTGTGTTTGAAAGTCAAATTTTCTATTTAGCTCTGGTCTTTTCATCAAAAATACCTGAAAGTCCTCTATTTCATTGAATGACCATTTTTTCTTCTGAAGTATTATACTCAGTTTTACTGAGTAGGTGATTCTTGGTTTTAATCCTAGCTCCTTTGACTTCAGGAGTATCATATTCCAAGTCCTTTAATACCTTAGTGTAGAAGTTGCTAGATCTTGTGTTATCCTGATTGCATTTCCACAATACTTGAATTATTTCTTTCTGGCTGCTTGCAATGTTTTCTCCTTGACCTGGGAACTCTGGAATCTGGCTACAATATTCTTGGGAGTTTTTCTTTTTGGATCTTTTTCAGGAAGTGTTTGGTGGATTCTTTCAGTGTTTATTTTGCTCTCTGCTTCTAGAATATCAGGGAAGTTTTCCTTGATAATTTCATGAAAGATGATGTCTAGGCTCTTTTTTTGATTATGGTTTTCAGGTAGTCCCATATTTTTAAACTGTATTTCCTGGATCCATTTTCCAGGTCAGTTGTTTTTCCAGTGAGATATTTCACATGGCTATTTTTTCATTCCTTTGAAAACCAAAGGAATTTTATATATTTTTTTATAATTTATAATTTCTTTTTTTATAATTTTTTATAATTTTATTATTTCTTGATTTTTCATAAAGTCATTAGCTTTAATCTGCTCCATTCTAATCTTTAAAGAATTATTTTCTTCAGTGAGCTTTTGCACCTCCTTTACCATCTGGGCAATTCTTCTCTTTAGGGCATTCTTCTCCTCATTGGTATTTTGGACTTCTTTTGCCATTTGGGTTAGTCTGTCTTTTAAAATGTTATTTTCTTCAGTATTTTTTGGGTCTCCTTTAGCAAGTGGTTGACTCATTTGCCATGACTTTCTTACATGACTCTTATTTCTCTTCTCAATTTTTGCTCTACTTCTCTTACTTGATTTTCAAAATCCTTTCTGAGTTCTTCCATGGTCTGAGACCAATTCATATTTTTCTTAGAGGGTTTGGATGGAGAAACTTTGACTCTGTTTTCTTCTGTTTGCATGCTTTGGTCTTCCTTGTCACCAAAGTGAGATTATAGTCTGATTCTTTTTCTAGTACTTGCTCATTTCCCCAGTTGTTTACTTGACTTTTGAGTTCTTTGTCAAGGTGGTTAATTGTCAGTCTCTCGATCCCCCCACAATCTGTGGGCCTAGAGGTCCAGAAACAGTGACTGCAGCTGTCCCTGCTGCTGCTGTGGCTGCTTCAGGTTCCTCCACACCCTTCCCCCTCTGCCTCCCTGGGCCTGAGCTGGACCCCTCTACTCTCTTGCACTGGTCCCACAGGCTTTTCCCACTGACCTTTCAATTTATCCTCAGTGTTTTGGGGTCATGAAGTCTGGAAACCACCACAGGTGTGACAGATTCAGTCTCTCCAAGACCTACTCAGGTCCTGTCTGTGCAGGCATGGTCCACACTGGTCTGTGCCCTGCCCCTTGTGTGGATGGATAGACACTTCCTGGTGACCTTGCAGGCTATGTTGGGCTAGAGATTTGTTTCACTACATCATCCTGTGGGTTCTACAGCTCCAGAATTTGTTTAGAGTCATTTTTCTATACATATTTGACTGGACTTGGAAGGAGTGGTCTAGAAAGTCCATTCTGTTACTTCATCATCTTGGTTCTGCCCCCAGACACAGTGATTAGTGCTTAGAATACAGACAAAAAAAATCATCCTTCCCCTCAGGGTTCTTACCATATGTAAGAAAAAACAAAAACAAAAGGATGCTCAAGTTCAGTATTGAAAGCTTAACTCTGAGAGGAATATTCTTCACCATTCCAATGCCACTAGGGTAAACAAGGCAGTTCAGCCCTAGTAAGCCACACTTCATCAGGATGGGGAGGGGAGGGCAGTAAGCTTTGATGCAGGGATCACAGGCCTCTATGACCTGGGTCAATATCTCCCCTGTGAAAGCCTCCATTTTTTCTTGTGTAAGTGAGGAGAAGTTGGAGGCCCCTTCCAGATCTGAGTTTGGGAGTTGACCTGGGAATTGAGTCTAGTTTAGGCTCTGGTGATCCAGGGAAAAGTTCCAGAAAGGCACAAGGGATCCTGCTAATGCAGTGACACATAATCCCCAACTGCCCAATGGAGGACATGGTTGGGCTCAAGTGAACAGGAGAATAAGAATGGAGACCATACAAGGGAACAAGCTTGCAAAGACCAAATTTAATCTAATTTGACAAGCATTTATTGAGCACCTACTATGTTTTCAACTCTGAGGATATAAAGATCAGACAACAACAACAGCCCCTACTTTCTAGGTGCTAAGGGACAGACTGACGAGTCTGAACCCTCAGCTATGGATGGTTTGGAGCAGCAGATGGACATGATGGAAGGTTTGTTGCAAGTTTTAAGTCCTGAGCAAGGTAGAGTCCCATCACAAAGCCCATCATAAATGATCCCTGTGGAAAGGGGGGAAGGGAGGGAGAAGGGTATCCTACTATTACCGATATCATTGGGGAAAACATAGAAGGGGCCCAGATGAAACAGTTGAGCTTATGTCAAGGACCTGTAAAGGATCAAGAAATTGGGAATGATACAAATCTGATGGAGCCTAGGAATCAGGGAGTGAATCAAATGTTAATAAGAACATTTCAATGTATCATGAGTTGAAGCTGGGGAAATATGCCACACTTTCAATCTAAAAAGACTTAGGGGAATCCAAATGGTGCTGAAGAAGTTCATGAGCTGCCCAATCATTCATAATGGGATGCAGGTAACAAATGGTGAGGGAGCAGAGACACTTTCAGAAGAGCAGTCTGGAGGAAGGAGATTTTTCAAAAATGTTTGATAAAGTTCCACATCACAGATGAACGTCTAAGGTGCAGAGTAATGGCATACATAAAAAATTGACTCAAAGAGCAGATGAAAGGGAGAAAATCAATGGGCTACAGGGTAAAGAGGAAGGGGTTCCCAGCACGAGCTGGCATGTTAAATAACTGCCCAGAGGGCCCCATACTTGTCTAATATCTCTGCACAACTCACACTTGATTAGAGAGGTTGGGCCCCTAGAGAAAGCAACATCTACACTTCCAAGGGTTCCCTGATCTCACTCCAACTTCAGCATCCAGATTGGCTCCCTGCCCTTCATAAAGACATCCAGTGTGCGCTGCAGTCACAACAACCTCTTTCTTGAAAGCAACATAGCCCTCTTCTCCACTCTGAGCTCCCAGGTTTTAGCAGAGGGCCTCAGGAAATGTACCCCAATATGTGAAACTAAGGATGGAGTCTCTGCCCCCGGGAAAGATTCGGATATCTACAATACATCTGAGGTGCAGGATATGCTCAAGAATTTAGGATAACCCTTTGGAGCAATCAAGTGCCAGTGGGAAAAGAATGGATCTAATTATACATTGAATAGGACAAGGAAGGTGGGATAAAGAATGGTGGGGAGACCTTTGCTACTGACTAGCTGTAGAACCTATCTGTAATATTTTTGTGTCTTGACCTCAGTATATAGACATGTTTACATGACCTACTGGCTAGAAGATTGATAGATGGACAGATAGGTGGATAGATAGGTGGATGTATAGATATTTATCTAGAAATTAATGTGTATAATACATGTATATATGTATTTGTATATACACATATATGTATATGTATGTATGTGTATATATACACCCATGTGCAAATACATATATAAACACATATGCATATTATATGTAACTAAATGAATTATATACACACATACATGCAATTGTATAATATGTATATACACATGTGTATATGCACAGTTATATCCTTGTACACATATGTGTATATATACACACATCAGTAAAAAATAGATACCAGCTAAATTGAAGGAGTGAGGAGAGAAGGCACTAATAGCTAGGGGTGGGGGTGGGAATGGTAGGAAGGACTTCATATAAAAGTTGACATGAACCAAGTAAGCCTTGAAGTTTGGAGGCAGAAAGGGGAAACCTCCAGGCCTGGGAAATAGCCAACAAAAGGCAAAGCAATGAGAACCAGACCTTTGAATTTGAGGACCAGGAAATAAGGGAGCATGTGTCTGGATCATAGTGTGTAAAGGGCAGTGATGCATAAGAAAACGAAAAAGACAGGACAGGGCCACATTATGAAGAGCTTTCAATGTCAAACCCATGTTTCTATTTGATCGTAGGAACAAGGTGTCACTAGAATTTACTGAATGAGATTGGGGTGAGGCAAAGGTGCCAAGATCAGATGTAGGCTCTAGGAAAATTACTTTGGTGACTTTGTGGAGGACAGATTAGAGAAGGGAGAAACTGGAGACAAGAGCCCCAGTGGGCACACATTTCGAACTGCTTGCTGGGTCACTGGATGTCTGTAGGTAGATGTCCAGCCAGTCATATGAATTTATGACACATGAAAACGAATCAATCATTTTATTCCCTGAACCTTTCACTTCTCCAAACATCCCTGTTTCTACTGAAAGTACAATCATTAGCTCAGTCACATGGGCTCTAAACCTCATGTGTCATCCTTCAGCTCTTCCCTCTCCCTCAGCCATCACTGTTGTTTGTCCTTCATTCCCAAAGAGAACCATGACATTAGGGAGGTGATGCCATGACATGCAAATGGACTGGATTTAAGTGAGGGAGAGCTGTGCAGTCACCAGCCTCACTTTCACCTCTAGAGTCATCTGGGTCCAATGGCCAGATATGGACAACTGTACATGGCCCAGGATGCAGTGGGAAGCATTGGCCCTTCTAATCCAATGTCTGTTACAGGTCTCAGTTTGCCTGAGGCAATGCCCTTCGGTGATGAAGCCTAGGGAAGAAATGAGCCTCACCCATGACATTTAACTAGAAATCAAATCCTATCAATTCTACTTCCCCATTATTTCTCACATCTGTCCCTTTCTCTCCTCTCACATCACCTCCACCCTAGTGCTGACCTCTGTCATCTCAGCCCTGGAGTATTAGAATAGCTTACTAGTTTATCTTCTCACCTTTAACTTCCTGCCTCCAAAAACTCACTGCCACATAGCTACCAAAGTCTTTCCAAAGTGTAAGTCTGATCACATTTTTTTCCTCTGAGCCTTTCTAAAGCTCCCTTTCATCAAATGTTGAGCTTTCCCAAAATGTACTGGGTTCCTTCTCACTAGAGTCATTTAACCCCTGCTTTCACAGTTTTCCCATCTGTAAAATAGGGGTAATAGTAGAATCCGCCTCTATAGGTTTTTATAAGATAAAAATGAGGTAATATTTCTAAACTGCTTTGCAAACCTTTAAATACTCTAAAATATGTGTTATTATGAGCTTCCAGGTAGAATCTCTAGCTCAAGCCACACTGCATTAAGCTGATCCTGAACTTGCTTTCACCAAGTTGCTCCTCTCCAAATAGTACCTTGTACTAATTCTGTGTACTTTTTACACACACACACACACACACACACACACACACATACATACGTATGTACGTATATATGTATGTCCCACATTGATGGCATGTATGGAAACTCCTTAAGATCAGAGACTGGTTCATTGTGGCTCTGTATTCCCAGTACCATGCACAGTATTAGGCACAGAGTTGGGGTTTACAAATGTATATTGATTTCTACAAGGTATTTAAATTTTAGCCTCTGCCTTCACAGAACTCACAAGTCCTGAGTTGGAGGAACCTCATCATATGTGATAGCACGCAAACCATCAGACTCTCAAGGTCCTGAGATATCAATAATTTTCTCACTAATGTCATTGACATACAGTCAAGCTTTTCACATCTTCATGAACTGATGAGGCTAAAAACTTTCATCCACTGGGGACCACCATTGTGGTGATAAGCCTCTTTCTGCTCTCTTTGAACACCAGATGCAAAGTGACTCTCTCAAGGATTTTCCAGCTTTCTTAGAGCTGCCAAACCTGTGGACAGAGTTCTAAGACTCCTTCCAGGTCAAGATCAGATTAGAAAAAAGTCCTGAGTGGCTGATATAGACCCATAGAATATCAGAGAGAGAATTATAATCACCTAAAACATAAGGAAAATGATATTTTCATTTTAATATGGGGGCTTTGTTTCTGACAGGGACAATAAGCAAAGAAAGTGACTTTGGGACTGAGTTTTGGTTGAAGTTTTGTGGAATGAATGAATTAAAGTGTGGAGGAAGCCAAGACAGTTAGTTGGGTGTTGCAATGGGGTTTTCAGAATGTATACAAGGAGCTCTTCTCCTTCACCCTAATACTTCTTGCTTTAAAGACTGTCTATCATCTTTCACTGGTTTCTAAAAAGCAGGTTGAAATGTCCAAGAAGAGAGTTGCTCAATAAAAACAAAAATCTGCATTCTCTTTGATCCAGTAGGACTGTATTCCAAAGAGATCATAAAAATAGGAAAGGGTCCCACGTGTACAAAAATATTTATAGCAGTTCTCTTTGTGGTGCCCAAGAACTTGAAATTGAGGGGATGCCCATCAATTGAGGAATGGCTGAACAAGTTGTGATATATGAATGTAATGGAATACTATTGTGCTATAAGAAATGATGAACAGGAAGACTTCAGAGAGGCCTGGAAGGACCTAGATGAACTGATGATGAGTGAAAGGAGCAGAACCAGGAGTACTTTGTACACAGCAATAACCACAGTGTGCAAGGAATATTTTTCTGGTAGACTTACTTCTTCACAGCAATGCAAGGACCTAAAACATTCCCAATGGACTTTTGAGGTAAAATACTTTCCACATACAGAGAAAGAACTATGGAAATGAATCACAGAATGAAGCAGACCATTTTCTTTTATGTTAGGTTTTTTGTTCTCATGGTTTCTCCCATTCATTTTAATTCTTTTATGCAACATGACTGAGGTGGAAGTGTATTTAATAACAACGTATGTGCAATATAACATTGCACACTGTCTCGAGGAGGGAGGAGGGAGGGAGGGAGGACGAGGGAGGGGAAAAATCTAAGATATTTTGAAGTGATTGTAGAAAACTGAAAACAAATAAATTAATTATTTTTTTTAAAGGAAGAGAGCTGCTCTGTCTATCAAATTCCAAAAAAGCTGAGATGGGCATGGACCAGTTTCTTTCTTCATTCTTTACATGAATAACTTGGAAAAGCAAAGTTGAAAGGCGGATTTCCAGGCACATTAAACATTTTTGAATGGTGACCCATCATATTCTACAGAGCTGACACAAGAGTACATAAGGAGTACCAAGGAATAAGGATAGGCCTAAGCCTGAGCTCTGTTTCAGTCTCATTACCACTAGTATTTGTGGGTGCCTGACATACAGTCTCAGAATCTCCCAGTTAGAGGGAACTGCAGAAGTCAGTCAGTCTAAAGGTGAACTGAAGTTCCTTCTCCTTGGTCTTAAGGTTCATCCACTCTGCTTGTTTGTGGAATTGATTTGAGTTTAAAGGAAGCGAATAGGAGAAGTTTTAAGTAACCCGTCTTCAATTACAACCCCCTTCTTTAGCCTTTAATAGGTACTGGATTCCTCTCACCTGGCTCCAGAGAGACCCAAATCATCCCCACTGTGAAAAGTCCTCACCTCATGCAGACTATCCTCTTACCTCTCGTTTCCTTTTCTCAGTGAACCCCCACCCCGGGAGGGGTGAGGGAACTATCTTTTGTCATTGCTTTTACTGTCTTATATCCCACTGAGTATTCAATCTTGGCTTACAACCTTACCACTCAATTGAAATGACTATCTTCAAAGCTACCAATGATCTCTTTAGGGATTAAGGCAAAGGGCTTTTCCCAGTCCTCATTCTTCTTGACCTCATGGCAGCATTTGACACATCTGACCATTCCTTATTATATATTCTTTTCTTTCTGTGTTTGTGACACTTGTCAGTCATGGTTCTCCAGCTTTCTGATCAGCATCCTCTCTATTTTCTGCCACACTTTGTATGAGTATGTCATGGGGCTATGTTAGGCTCTCTGCTCCTTTTGCTGTACATTCTCTGTTGCTGATACCATGCTTCCATAGGTTCAGTTATCATTTTTACACATATGAATCCCAGATCTTGTCTTATTCTAGGCTCTCTTCTAAATTCCAGACCCACATGGCCAATTGTGTTCTGAGTTTCTCCACCTAGGTGTTTCATAGCCTCTCATACTTAACGTGTGCAAAACAGAAGTCATCATCTTTCTCACAATTTATCTCTTTTTCTCAATTCCATGGGTCTGTCATGAGTACCAAACTCTTTTTATTAAACAAATATGGAATGGATACCTAAACCAGAAAAAGTAAAAACAGAAAAAGAAAACTTATAGACCAGTTTCCTTAATGAATATGGATGCAAAAATCTGAAATAAATTGCTAGCTAAAAGATTACAACAATGTGTGACAAAGATTATGAATTATGACCAAATACCAGGATTTATACCAAGAATGCAAAGATGGTTTAATATAAGTGAAACTATGAACATAATTGATCCTATCAATGATAAAAGTAACAAAAGTAATGTATCACTAGATGGAGAAAGAGGTTTTGATAAATTACAACACTCATTTCTATTGAAAACACTTGAAATTCTAGGCATAAATAGATTTTCTTGAAATTGATAAAAAATGTTTATCTTAAACCATTAGCAATCATGATTTGTTTTGGGGATAAGTTAAAAGTTTTCTCAATAAGATCAGGTGGAAATAAGGATGCCCACCGTTGCCAATATTATTCAATACTGTATTGGAATGCCTAGTAATATCAATAAAAAAAGGAAAAGAAGTAGAAGGAATCAGAATAGAAAAAGAGGTAATAAAACTATCTCTTTCTGCAGATGGTATGATGCTATACTTGGAAAATTCCAAAAATTCAATTAAAAAGTTAGTTGAAACAATCATTTTAGATAGTAGTAGGATATAAAGTAAATCCAAATAAATCATTAGCATTCCTACATATAAAAACAAACACCTGCAAGAAGAGATAGTAAGAGATACTCCTTATTAGGCCAGGTTAGGTTGTTGTCATTAATCTTTGAATAGGACTGACATGATGTCACTATGTTAGAGTCAAGTTACAATACATCTGATTGTGGTGATCAGACGAATACAAACTCGCAATGCTCTAACAGAGATCAGACACAAATAGTCCGTGTGAACATTTGGTTCAGGTTTTTGTGCATCTCATGTTTATTTTGAGCTACTTCAATTCTGCTTTGCTCATAGAGCACAACACTTTGTCTGATGTGGGCCTGCCAGGCTGGGCAGTTCTGTAGCAGTGTCTCCCATGTCACACAACCAATTCCAAAGTTTTTTTATTTTTAATTCATATATTTTTACCTTTCAACATTCACTTCCATAAGTTTTAAATTTTCTCCCCCGCCTCCTCCCTCCTTCTCCAAGATAGCATGCAATATGAAATGACTCTACACATACATTCCAATTAAAAACATTTTTATATGTCACTTCACATAGAAAACTTATAGCAATGAAAGAGAACATGAGAAAGAACAAAGAAAATAAAACAAACAAAAGAAAATACTCTGCTTCACTCTGCATTCCTACTCCATAGTTTGTTCTCTGGATGTGGATGGCATGTATCATCATGAGTCCTTTGGATTTGTTTTAGGTCTCTGCATTTCTGAGAAGGGATAAGTCTATCAAAATCAGACATCACACAGTAGGGCTGTTTCTGCGAAAAATATTCTCCTGGTTCTGCACCCTTCACTCAGTATGAAAGCATATAAATTTGTTCCAGAATTTTCTGAAGTCTGCCTGTTCATCATTTCTTATAGAACAATAATATTCCATTACATTCTTATACCACAACTTGTTCAGCCATTTCCTAATTGATGGACATCCCCTCAATTTTCAGTTCTTGGCCAGCACAAAAATAGTTGCATGAACATTTTTGTGCATGTGGGTCTTTTTCTCATTTTTATTATCTCTTTGGGACACAGCCCTAGAAACACTATTACTGGGTCAAAGGGTATGCACACTTTTGTAACCCCTTGTGCAAAGTCCCAAATTGTGCCCCAGAATGGTTGGATCTGCTCACAGCTCCACCAACAATGAATCAATGTTCCAACTTTCACACATCGTCTTCAACATTTATCATTTTCTTGTTTTGTCATATTAGCCAATATGTTAGGTGTGATGTGGCACATCAGATTTCTTTTAATGTGTATTTCTCTAATCAATAGTCATTTAGGGAATTTTTTTATATGACTATAAATAGGTTTGCTTTCTTCCTTTGAAAATTGCCTGGTCATACCCTTTCACCATTTATCAACTGGAGAATGACTTGTATTCTTTTAAATTTGACTCAGTTCTACATATATTTTAGAAATGAGGCCTTTATCAGAAACACTACTTGAAAAAATCTTTCAAAGTTGGCTGCTTCCCTCCTAATCTTGGCTGCATTGACCTTGTCTATAGAAAAACTTTTCAACTTAATGTAATCAAAATTATCCAATTTGCATTTCATAATGTTCTCTATCTCTTTGTTGGTGACACATTCCTCCATTCTCCATAAATCTAACAGACAAACTATTCTTTGCTCCTCTAATTTGTTTAAAATATCATTCAGCCTTTCTACCTAAGTCGTGTACCCACTTGGACTTTGTTTCTCTATACAGTGTCAGACGTTGGTCTATGCCCAGTTTCTGCCATACCATTTTCCAATTTTCCCAGTTGTTTTTGTCAAATACTGAGTTCTTATTCCAGAATCTGGAATCTTTGGATTTATCAAACATCAGATTGCTATAATAATTGACTATTGTGTCTTGTGTACCTAAACTATTCCACTGATCTACCCCTGTACCTCTTAGCCAGGACCAACTAGTTTTCATGATAGCTACTTTATAATACAATTTGAGATCAGGTATGGCCAAGCCACCTTCCCTAGCATTTATTTTCATTAATTCCCTTGATATTCTGGATTATTTATTCTTCCAGATGAATTTCTTCTTACCACCATGTGAACATGTGAGTTCTCCATAAGATAGTCTTTTAGGCAAGCATACATTTGACATTCAAACAATGTGACCACGTCATCTTGTGACCCTCTCCAGTCTATACAATATAAAATACCAGGGAGTATATCTCCCCAAACAAACCAAGGAACTATATTAACAAAATTATATAAAAAACCTTTTTATATAGATAAAATAAGATTTAAGTAATTGGAGAAATAGTCATTGTTCATGGGTAAACATGACCAATACAATAACAATGACAATTTTGCCTATACCAATTCATCCATTCAATGTCATTCCAATTAAATTACAGAAAAATACCTAGTTGAAAAAATAATTTAAAAAATCACTTCCAAAATCACTTCGAAGAACAAAAATTCAAGAATATCAAAGGAACTCATGACAAAAAATGTAACAAAAAGAGATTTAGTAGTACCAGATATTATATTATAAGGCAGTAACTATCAGAAGTATCTGGTACTGGCTAAGAAATAGAAAGGTCTATCAGTGGAACTGATTAGACACACAACTTACAACAACAAATGACTATACTAATCTTCTGTCTGACAAATGTAAAGATTTACATTTTGGGGATAAGAATACATTATCTGCTAAAAAAAATAATTTTGGGAACACTGGAAAGTTGTCTTGCGGAAACTGAGCATAGAGCAATATCTTACATCGTTTACCAAGTTAGGGTCAACATGGATACCTGACTTAGATAGAAAGATAAAATCTGGAGAACATGGAACATGTTACCTCTCAGGCTTATAGATAAAAAATTATGAATAAACAAGAATTGGAGAGCTGTGTAAGGTACAAAATGGATACTTTTAATTATATTCAATTGCAAAGTTTTTTTCCCAAATAAAACAAATGTAACCAAGATTAGAAGGAAAGTAGAAAATTGATGGAGAGATTTATAGACAGTTTTTCAAATGAAGGTTTCATATCTCAAATATATAAAGAATCTTGTCAAATCTATAAGAATGAGTCATTCCCCCCATTGATAAAAGGCCAAAGGATACGAGCAAGCAGTTTTCAAAAGGAGATGTATATATATATATATATACACACACACATATTTACATATACACACACAAATACATATACACATATATACATGTATATATGTATACACACATATGTATATATACACACACATATAAACATATATGTGTATATGCATATATACATATTTATCTATATACATACATATTCACATACAATATTCTGAATCATTGATTAGAAAAATACAAATTAAAATAACTGTGATATAATTTACATCTATCAGACTGGCTAAAATGATTAGAGGGGAAGAAGATAAGTGCTGGGAGGGATATAGAAAAATTAGGACACTAATTCATCATTGGTGGAATTGTGAACTGATCCAACCATTTCAGAGATGCATGTGGAATTATGTCCAAAGAGTTATTAAACTGCCTATACCTTTTGATTTAGCAGCTACAAGCTGTATTTCCCAAGGTGATTGTGGTTAATGGAAAACAATCTTTATGTTCTAAAATATTTATAGCAATACTTTTTGTGGTGACAGAGAACTGGAAATTGTGAGAATACCTCTCAATCAGGGATTGGCTGAACAAGTTGTGGTACGTGATCATGATGGAATACTACTGTGCTGCAAGAAATGAACTCGATGATATTAAAAAAAAAATATGGATAGACGTTCATGAGATACAAAGAGTGAAAAGTGCAGAACCAAGAGAGTGTTGTATACAGTAATAACAATATTGTTTTAAGAAAATCTTTGGGTGAATAAGTCATTTTGACTATTATAAATACGCAAATTAATTACAAAACACTTCTGAAGGAAGTTATATGCATTCAGAGAAAGAACTGATAAATAGAAATATGCATAGAATGGTTTTTCACACATATATGATATTATATATATATGTGAATGTGTGTGTGTGTGTGTGTGTGTGTATATCAAACATACACATAAAGATATACATATTTGTATCTAATGGCAGCTATCTCTGGCATGGGGTGGGAGAGAAAAAAAGAAAAATGCTTACATGATAATATACACATATACTATACACACACACACTCATCTATATGGAATAGCAAATTACACATAATAGATTTACAGATTCATGTTAAATCATCTTTATTTTGCTGTTTTACCGTATTATAGAAATGTCTGTTTTATTTAAGCTCAGAATAAAATAAATTTAAAAAAGAAAATAAATCAGATTAAATTTTGGAAAAGTAGCCTTTGGAATCTAGGTTGCCAATCTTGGAGCAACACTTGAATTGTTACCCTTTCTCCTTCCATAGTCCAATCAGTCACGATGTCCTACCATTTCCACCTATGCACCATAGTTCACATATGCCCCCTTCTCTCCACTAATTTGACCATTATTATACCCTCAATTTTTCTATCCTAGTTTATTTCAACAGCCTCGTGATTGTTTCTGCTGCCTGTTATCTTCTTCCTAATCAGTCCATCTTCCATAAAGGGAATGAATGGATATTTCTAAAGCACAGTACTGACTAGACCACACCTCGCTTCAAGAAACCTTATTGCCTCTCTTTCGTCACTGTGCTAAAATATTCCCATCAAATTCCTCCACAATGTGACTCCACCATTTCCCCTATTCTGATTATTTTCCAACCATCTCTCATTGTTATCATTTCCCCCTCTTCTATTCCCTCTGCCTAAAAAATCTAGTTCCTTCTCTCCATCCCTTAGAAACCCCAAGCTCACTTCTGTGCTCAGTCCCAGTACCACCTTCTATATCTGGGCTTTCCTCATTGCCCCATTTGCTGCCTGCCTCATTCTCATAACAAATTACTAGGGATTTCTTCCCCCCTTCCCCCTCAATCTGTATTTTGATCTAGGCTCTGCCCTGTCTAGCTCAGTTATTTGGAGCATCATTTCGCCTTCTGAACTTCAATAGTAAAATGGGGGTATTGATGAGGAGAATAGATATGCAAGAAACCTCAGAAACCATGTACTTCAACTCATTTATTAAGCAGTTGAGGAATCAAGGTTTAGAGAGGCTAGGTCACTTGCCCAAGCTTAAACTGATAGTTGGAGAAAAGGAATTCAGACCCTCATCTTCTGGACCAACCAGTACTGTTTCCCACTGTACTGAAATGATATCACTTTAAACAGCATCACTGTGATGAAAGTAAACCTACATATCCTATAGATGAGTGACCAAGCCCAAGTATTAAAATGTATGTAAAACTCTTTTAAGAACAATGCTATATAGAAATCGATGATCATTATACCAAAACAAACAAACAAACAAACTAAAAACCATTCTTCCTGAAAAAATCACTTTTCTGGGATTACTTGTTTACTAGACTTTGTAAAAGTCAAACACCAGGCCCAGAATTGAAATCAAAAGTGTGTGTGTGTGTGTGTGTGTGTGTGTGTGTGTGTGTGTTTTGAAAGCATCATGGTGCCCCCAAGATCCAGGGAATATCTTAAAAAGCCTTTGTGTTTCATTACAAAATGCCTTCACTTGCATCTTCTACATGATGCTAGGGTGGGTGTGGGTGGTGGGGTGTTTATAGAGGGGTAAGGGAAAAAATTTGTTGGGAAAGTTTATGTTTGTAATTATGAGCCATCTGACGAATCTAATCTGGGCAAACTTCTTCCTGCTCCATTTGCAAACGGCACCAGTACCAGAGCCCATTATGCAAACATTGTCAGAGAAGCATATGGGATAATACACCAGGAGAGGCCATCAAGGCAGCCAAGCACAGAGCATCAATATGTTCAAGCTGGAGAGGTGAGTGCTCAGTGGGGAAAGACAGAGAAGTACAGGGGAACACAACCACCGGTGGAGGTGGTGAGGTGATGTGCACCAAAGGGACTCTTTACTTTGAGCCTCAATGACAAGGGCTTGCTCATACCAGAAGGGCTGGATGCCCCCAGGAACACTTGGAGCCTGAGTGGTCCTCATTGATGGTCCTCTGTCTAAGACATCCTCCATCTTGGAAAACAAACAAATAAACACAATCGCTTGATACAAAACTAACATAAGGAATGTCAATACTCTCTGCCTTTCAGAATCAAAATGGCAACTTAGTTAAAACTCATTGGAACAGAAATCCCTTCTCCACCTGTCCAGAACAATTGGCCTCCAACCTGTACCTGAAGCTCTCCAGTGACGGTGAACCTACTACCTCCAAAGCCAAATCACTCCACTTCAGGACACCTTTCATTTTTAGGGGTTAAAGGATTATAGACTTTGAACTAGAAAGACCCTGGGTAGTCCTTGAGTCCTACCACTTCATTTGAAAATGAGGAAACTGAAGTAAGTCCACATGGATTAAGTGAATGACCCTGGTCATATGGGTAGTAAGGGAGAAAGCCAGGATTTAAGCTTCAATTTTCTGACTCTAAATCTTATGATCCCCTGTCTCCTTGTAGCTTCTACCCATCCATCCTAGCTTCATAATCAGAGATAAAGTAGAACAAATCAGTTCTGTATGAGAGGCTGCATGGTATACTGAAAGGAGGGCTGGACTTTGAGAAAAATGGACTATCTAACTCTAGACTTTTCCCATGTCAAATCCTACTTCAGTTGCTTTATAGTTGTGTGATCTCATATAATTCACTTGACATCTCTGTACCTTGGTTTCCTCACCTGTAAAATGAGGGGATTACACTCAATGGCCTTGAAAGTCTCTTCTAGTTCTGAATCTTGGATCCTAATCTCTCTTCCATGTTACAGTCCTTCAGCTCCATGGAGATGGTGGTCATCTCCACCCAGGCAAAACATTTTGGGTTCCTTCATCTATCTAGTTTAATCTCAGGATTCTTCCTTATCCTAGTCTCTCTCCCTGGATTTACATTAGCAGACTAGAGTGATATTCTATACCACATCAAATAGTCTCATAAATGTGAAGAAAGTGTTCAAGTTCACTCTAAACAGGAAAAAGGAAACCAGAAATGGAGGTTAAGAAAAAGCTATCCTATATGGTAATGAACGGCCTTTATAGAAAGGGAAGCTGCTTTGATTCCATGTAATGCTTGTTGACATAACTCTCACTGGCGTGTTCTAGGATATTAAATTGACAAACAGGGATGGTTTGATGTGCTCTCTTGATATGCAGGTGCCTGTCAAGGGTGCACATGGTCCTGACTATAATGGGAACAGAGACTGCTAGATAATTAGAATGTGCAGGGAGCGTCTAGGAGAAATGTTTTGTCACAGTGATTCACATTTCAAATATCTCTGAATCCACCCAGCTCCAAAGATGAGCTAATTCATGAAGGAAGTGGGGTGGAAAAACTATCCCCATTGTTCCTGGAGTGAGCATGCTGCATTTTTTAAAAATTTAATTAAGACTTTAAATAAGGTTTGTGTAATTAAATTTAGGCTGTGAGTAAGCAGGATGATAGATGTGCTTCTTTTGTTGACACCCGATGTGAGGGGAGGCATTCACACAGAGCAGAGTCTGGGCTCCATGTTTTGTGAGCATTTCCCCACATTGCCACTGCACTTAAAATGCTACCCAAGGTAAAGGAAGATGAGATGAAGATTAATCTCAGGTGAATTCCTTAGTGAGGGAGAAATGGGATGGAAATCAAGATTCAGTATAGTATGATGGAAAAAGTCCTGAGTTAGACTTAGCTCACAGATTGCGCCTGAATCCTGACTCTGCCATTTACTAGCTATGACCATGGGCCAACTTCATCAAATGCCCATGTCTTCATCCTTAAAATGGGATGAGGTGGGAGGCATTAATAGATAGCCTGTGAGTTCCCTTATGGGTCTGGAATTCTGAGTCTATTATCTGTAATCAATAAAGATCTGTTTTTACTGTAAGTACCGATCATGTTCCAGGCACTGCATTGGTTACTAGGCTGCCCGACTGGATGATGTTTTCATGCCATTGATTTTTTCCTTATGTCTAGCTAGAAGCCAAAACCCCTATACTATTGTGAGAGTTTTCATTAGGTCACTTTTTAATTCATGGACTGCTCTTCTCTCATGTTTCTCTAATCAGCTTGAGATGATTGGCCTAGAAAACACTGTTGATACTAATGAGGAGTCAGAAATCTTCTAAAGAATTCATACTGACTGCAAAAATGGGGACTTTGCAAGGATATTCCAAGTCAGCAAATAACAAGACCCTCACATGGTAGCAAATGTCTGCTTTAAAAGGAAGCTCAAGGAAGACAAAGAACCACAAAGCTGTAGCTAGTTCTGAACAGAGAAGAGGAAGCAGGTGTCCAAGACAGAAAAGAAAGGGAAGATAAATGGAGTCACTGATCCATTCCCCACTGATAATTGGAATGGACTTCATTAGCATGCACTAGATTGAAGAAACCTCTGCACAGGTGCTTGATTTCTCACAGAGAATGGAAAGAGAATGCACATTCTGGATCCAGAAGGCCAAGTGATATTATAGGGGTCTTTCTTTGAATGGGTTTTATGGAGGGGAATTTGGAGTCTGTCCCAGGGATCTTAGAAGACCTAGCATGAGCATTTGAGGGTCTAAAACCAAAAGCTAAGGGAAACTCAACCAAAGAAACTTTCCCCAGGGCCACTCAGTAGTGTGGAAATGTCTACTGAACTCAAAAACAGCAAAGCAGCTCATGAAAAAACATTTGGCCAAAAGAAGCTTCACCCAATGCCATGTAGTCATAGTCTCCAAGAACTTAAATTTGAAGGTCACTCCAGGGGTCATGCAGTGTATATTTTAGGTGTAAAGGGGGCAGCAACTTTCTGCCAGGCAAGAATTATGGAGAAGAAACTGCACAAAGCATATCATCAGGAAATGGGCCAGTGGATGGTCTTTCAAAAGGAAACATAAAGGGTAACCCATAAGTGGAGACTGCAAGTGCTCAACTGATAACCCCATGGTGTGGAGGGATCACAAGGAAGGGTCCAAATATGAGGGGGTGGGTCTCCTTTACAGAGGCCCTGCAAAGGATTGATGGGAAGGCATCCCCACACATGTTGGGAAGTTATGATGAGGGAGCAATTCTCGCTGTCAGAATCATTAATCATGGAATGAGTAGTAATGGTGGAAGGAATAGTTGTTGTATTATTTGTAGAAAGAGTAAAAACAATGGCAATAGTACTAGTTGTACCAGAAGTACCAGTAGAAGTAGTACCAGTGGTGTCACTAAGTACCAGTGCAGTACCACCAGAAATAATAGCAGTATGTCACAGAACCCTCTCTTCACAACCACCTTCTGAAGGATGTACTAGAAGTATCTATTCTCATTTCACAGACGGGAAAAACTGAAACATAAAAGAAAATTTCTTTACCTTCATGACCTGTTTTCTCATCAGAGAACAGCTTTAAAAAAAGTTGTAGCCTTATTTACTTCATATCGTATGGGTTTATGTGCTTGAAATGTTTGAGAAAAGTTTCTATTCTATAGGTTTAAACATGACCTTTACACCTGTGTTTATACTGTGAATCTGTTTATTCATTCATTCATTTGTTAATTCATTTTTCCATTTGTTTGTGCATTTATTAGTTCTTTTTCCATCCTTTTAGTTTATTCATTAGTTCAACAAGTATGCATCAAACAAATAGCAGATGTTAAGGGAGGGGTAGTATGAGTTTCCCTGAGCACCAAAAAGTTTTTTTCAGTTTCCCTCAGTACCAGAAAGAACTTGAACTTCAATTAAGTCTTGTCCCTGGTCCATCTTAGCAATGTGATCCTGGGAAAATCACACAACCTCACAATACTCCAGGCAATTAAGGCAAATTTGCAGAAAAAGGGTGCTCCTTGCGTTGGTATGGGAAATTTCTTCATCTGGGCTTTCCCCAAACTAGAAAATTCCCATTTCTGGTCCCTAACTTACTATCTAGCAGAGCCAAGATAGAGCTGCTTCTTTCATTCTGATCACTGCTATTGCTACATGCAAGGCACTGGAGATAAAAAGAAAAAAAAATAATCTCTATCCTCAAGGAGTTTACATTCTTAGGAAGAAATAACCTGTAAACTGGAATATGCAAAGTATATACACAGAAGATGCAAAGTAATTAAAGGGATGGACACTAGCAGCTGTAAGGATCTAGGAAGATCTCCTGCAGGAGGTGGCATTTGATCTGAATCTTGAAGGAACATAGGGATTCAATGAGGCAGAGATGAGAAGGGAGAGCATCACAGGCACGAGAAGTCCTTTCAAAGCTTCCTTCCTGTGCTTTCGCCAGACTAACTTCAGCCAGAGTCAGAATTAATGAGCTTTCCCTCCAATGTCTGTTATTGTTATTCATAAGCCCATTAAAAAGAAATGACATTATTGGGCCTCTGTAAGTTGTTAATAACTGAATGACTTGGACACATTTGCTTGGGCTATAGATACTCCACAGGGAAAGATGCACTATTACAATTGGTAATTCAATGAGGGTTGGAAACAACACAAGTTGGAAGCTTGCTGTTTGAGAGCATGAGTGCTTCATTCTAACAGAATAATGGGAGTCTTAGGTTTCATTTCTGGGCCTTGATTGGTTTTTGGTGACCTGCAGCAGCTGCCTAACTCCCTTCCCATCTTTTACTGACAAAGCCTTGGATGCTGTTGTCACTAAGCTGAGTGTTCAAGGACATGGGCCACCAACTCCTTGTAATCTGGGGGAGATTATTTATTGTCCTTGTTGCTTCCTCTGTTCTCCCCATCCTAGCACCAGCACTCAAGTTAAGTTGTCCATTAGAGTCAGAATAAGTATTTTAGAATGTCAGAGTTGGAAGGGATGTTAGAGGTCAAAAATCCTCCAAGTTCAGCTTCACCTAGGAAAACTTGAACAAGGATCTCCTTGCCACAGGGACAAGTGTTAACCCAAGCTTCTCTCAAAAGATAACTACCATCCAGGACATCTCATTCATCTTTTGTGGAAGCCCCAGTTTTAACCAGATTGTGTTGTTACTTTGTTTTGGTTTCAAAATCTCAGAGTTGGAAAGGAGCTCAGATTCCAACCACCCTAACCCTCCCCTTAAGAGAAATTCCCTTTATAAGATACTTAGAGTATTCATTCAGTCTTTGTTTCAAGTGTCCTATTGATAGGGGATCCATTATCTGAAGAGGAAGTCCCATTCTACCTTTGGACAGCTCCTGCTGTAAGAAATCTTTTTCAAGCTTACCTTTCCCTCTTTGCTACTTCCCGAGTAGTTTTACCCTCTGGAGCTGAGCAGAAAAAGTCTAATCCCTCCAGAAACCTACTAAAAGAATAGAAGGTAGTTCTAATATTCCATCATCCCACCCCCTATGTGTTGATCAAAGATTTTATATATCCGGCAAAGGTGTTTGTCTTTGCAATATTGTTGCTCTATAAATTGTTCTTCTGGTTCTATTCATCTCACAATGCATCAGTTGATTTAAGTTTTCCCAGGTTTCTCTGACACCATGCCTTTCACCCTTTCCCAACAATGAAAAAGCAATATAAAACAATAGAACAAAAGTATTCTATTACATAGGGCATCGAGGTCGCAGAGTGAATGGAGTGCTGGGCCTGGAGTCTGGAAGACTCATTTTCCTGACTTCAAATCCAGTCTCAGACACTTACTAGCTGGGTGACACTGGACAAATAATTTAACCCTGTTTATCTCAGTTCACTTCTCTGTAAAATAAGTTGAAGAAGTTAATGGTAAAACCCTTCAATATATTTGCAAAGAAAACTCTAAATGGAGTCACAAAGAATCAGATATGACCGTTCAACAAAAACATCATTCTATTACAAGTAAACTCTACTCAGTCATTTGATATGTCAGTAAAACTGCTTTCCTTGATAAGTTCCTTGACTCAAAATCCATGGTCCTATGATTCACTTGGCTTGAGGTTTTCTATCTACCTCTTGAGCTTAATACTCTCTCTTTCATTGGCTATTCTTCTGCAAGTTCCCTCATACTAGGCTGAAGCCCAAGGCTGTGTCTCAACTCTCCCTTTGTTCATATTACTCTAAACAAAGAATCAAAATTAAATGAAGGAAGAGAGAGGCATTATTAAGACAGGGTCAGAAGAAGCTGGAATTGCATGTATAGGGCAAGAAAGAGGAAAAGCCTAAGATGACTTTAAGATAGTTAGCTAGGTGATCAGGGAATCGAGATCAAGGCAACTGAGTTGTGGCAGGAAATGTGCTGAGTGTGAAATCAGAGGACCTCCATTTGACTTCTAGTATCTTATTTCCTTCCTTTTTAATCTTGAGCAAATTATTCCCTCTTGTTGGGTCTTGGTTTACTTGTCTCTAAAGTAGGTGGAGTTGAAATTAAACAAACACATAAGATTCTTTGCAGTTATAAATCTATGATCCTGTGATCCATAGTCTTACATTTTTGAGGTTTGAAAATGAAGTCTAGATAAAAAATTTGTTTTCAATCATTCTGTCTAAAGTGGAGATGTTTGGAAGTCATTTAGTGACTCACAGGGTATGAGTTATAGACTATGGAAATGGAAATAACAAAAGTCATACTCTATTTTCCATCAGCAGCTCTGTTTGGCTTTGATGCTAAGAATACCATGCCCTACCCCAGGGTTAGCTAAACATGGGAAATGTCATCCTCAAATGGACTGATTCAAGTTTTGACACCCAGTACCTCAAATCAATCTGAAGTATATCTCCCTTTCTATTGGAGTGTCATAGGGCAGAGAACTAAGCTCCCCCCAAAACCTTCCTTTGTGGGGGGCTCATACCATCCAAGAAACTCCATTTTTCGTCAGCAACTTGGAATCCACTTGACAGAACACCATGACATGTCATTAAGTACTTCCTAGTTGCTGCTTTTTTACCCCATCCCTTTCAATTTCCTCTTGTGAGATTTTTTTTCTCATTAGAATTTAAACTCCAGGGGTAGAGCAAGGGTGGTAGAATTGAAAGACATGTATACTCTAGCACTTCCCCCACAGCCCACAAAATACCTGTAAAAAAATGAATCAACAAATTCTAGAGCATCAGAAGCCACAGAACGACAGAGTGAAAGAGATTTCCAAACAAAGGTAACCTGGAAGGTCAAGAAGAAAGGTCTATCCTTTGGGAAGTTGAGTAGAGTAGAGCCCTGGCCATGCAGCATGGGGAGGAACAGGACCAGAACAGGCCTCCACGGCAGAATTCTCAACAGGGAGGATCCCAGATGCCTCAATCCACAAGCTTCAAAAGTCAGTATGGGAGGGCTTTCCCAGCTGGGCAAGAGGGGAGTGGGGTCCCACCAGAAATGGCCCCAGGCAGCAGCAGAAGCGATGGCAACAGCAGCAGCAGTGGGCAACTATGGTGGCCTTGGAAGTAGCCTGGGTCCATTGTCCTAGTAGCTCATCTTAAAGCATCTGGGGAAATTGAGCAGGTGATCTGAATCTCAGCTCAGACCAAAGTTCTGGGAGGAGGATGAGCACTAGGACCCTCCTCCTGACAAAGGATTCAGAAGGCAAGTAGCTGCCTGGGAAAATGCCCCCAAAATGGAAAAATATAAGACCATAGAAGGTTACTTTCTTGGTGAACATGTTTATCCTTCCATCCTTTTGGATGAGGAAGAGCAACACATACTGTCAGAGGAAGTCAAAGCTTCTGCCTCCAGTACCTCTAAAATGAATATGAAAGGGGCTCAGGACACAGAAGAGCTTGAAAAGCGAGTCAACAACTTGCTAAAGGAGAACAAAAAAATGCTGAGGAAAATTACACCTTTAAAAATAGGCTAAATCAATTAGAAAAAGAGGTCCAAAAAGCCTATGAGAAGAAGAATGCTTTAAAAAGCAGATTTAGTCAAATGGAAAAGGAGGTTCAAAAGTTCACTGAAAAAATAGTTCTTCAAAAATAAAAGTAGAGTTCAGGGAAGCTAATGACTACACGATAAACCAAGAAGTTAGAAAACAAAACAAAAAGATTGAAAAAGTAGAAGATAATGTGAGACATCTCAGTGGAAAAAGAACTGACCTAGAAAATAGATCCAGGAGAGACAATTTAAAAATTATGGGACCTCATGAAAGCCATGATCAAAAAAGAGCCTAGACATTAACTTTCATGAAATTATCAAGGAAAACTAACCTGATTTTCTAGAACCAGAGGGCAAAATAAGTATTGCAAGAATCTACCAAACACCCCCTGAAAGAGACGCAAAAGAGAAACTCCCAGAAATATTGTGGCCAAATTTCAGAATTTCCAGGTCAAGGAGAAAATATTGGAAGCAGCTAGAAAAAAAACAGTTTGAGTATTGTGGAAATGCAATCAGGATACCAGCGGATCTGGCAGCTTCTACATTAATAGATCAAAGGCCTTGGAAGAGGATACTCCAGAAGTCAAAGTAACTGGGTTTAAACCAAGAATCACCTATCCAGCAAAACTGAGTATAATACTTCAAGGAAAAAAAATGGTCATTCAATGAAGTAGAGGACTTTGAAGCATTTCTAACGAGAAGATCAAAATTGAATAGAAAATTTAACTTTCAAACACAAGAATCAAGAAAAACCTGAAAAGGTAAACAGGAAAGAGAAATCATAAAAGACTTTCTAAAGCTAAACTATTTACATTCATACATGGAAAGATAATATTTGTTACTCTTGAGACTTTTTTCAGTATTTGGGCAGGTGGAGGGATTACACACACACACACACACACACACACACACAAGCACACACACAAACATATAGGCAGAGAGTGCAGGTTGAGTTCAATCAGAAGAGATTGTATCCATAAAAAAATAAAATTAAATTAAGGGGTGAGAGAAGAAAATATTGGGAGGAAAAAGGGAGAAATGGAATGGGGCAGCCTATCACTCATAAAAGGGATAAGAAAAATCTTGTTCAATGGAGGAAAAAAGGGAGGAGGTGAGAAGGGAAAAGTGAAGCTTACTCTCTTCACATTTGACTTAAGGAGGGAATACCATGCTCACTTAATTTGTTATGAAAATATGTCTTACACTACAGGAAAGTAGGGGAGAAGGGAACAAGTAGAGTGAGGGGGATGATAGAAGAGATGGCAAATAGGAGAAGGGAGTAACTAGAAGTAAACACTTTTGGGAAGGGACAAGGTCAAATGAAAGAATAGAATAAAAAGGTGGGGGGAACAGGGTAAGATGGAGGAAAATATAGTTAGTCTTACCCAACATGACTATTATGGAAGTCTTTTGCAAAATGACACGTATATAGCCTGTATTGAATTGCTTACCTTCTTAGTCGGGATGGCTGGGGAGGGAGGAAGCAAGAGAAGTTGGAACTCAAAATATTAGAAACGAATGTTGAGAATTATTATTGCATACAACTGGGAAATAAGAAATACAGGTAATGGGATATAGAAATTTATCTTGCCCTACAAGAAAAGAGAGAAAATGGGGATAAGGGAAGGGCAGGATTTGATAGAAGGGAGCACACATTGAGAGAAGGGGTCATCAGAATTCAAGGTGTTATGAGGTGGGGGGAGGAGAGATATGGGGAGAAAAATTGGAACACAAAATTTTGTGGGAATGAATGTCTAAATCTAAAAATAAATAAATAAAACTATTAAGAAAAGAATTTAAATTCCTTCAGGAAAGTCATCATCTCTTTTTTTTTTTTTTTGGCTTTTTCTCATTTGTACCCCTTGTGCTTGGCATGATACCTGACACTTAGTACGCATTTAATTAAGATTTCCTGATATTAATGAATACATTAATGATAGAGTGCTTGAAATAGCGAAGGGTCCCAGAAAACTATCTGGATGGGGGTCTTGCCTTTGTTCTGCCCTTGACCCACTGGCTGATTTTGGGCAAGTCTTCATCCTCTTCTGGACCTCTGGACCCCAGGCTTCTCAGCTTCAAAATGAACAGAATATTTTATTCTTTCTTAGATTTTGAGAATGAAAAGGCTTAACATCACCTATTCCAAATCATTCCTCTTACTCATGAGAATATTGAAGTCCAGAGAAGGAAAGTAAATCATCCAGCTGCCTTTCACATAAATAATTGACATCAGATTGTTTGCCTTTTCAGGGAGGGTGGTGAGGCAGAAGGGAGGGAAAGAACTAGGAACGCAAAAATTTTTAAATGAATAAAAACTGTTTTGCATGTAATTAAAGAGTATTTAATTAAATAAACAAAATATATTAAAAAGAAAAAAAAACCCAAAGACCTTTTGATTCCAACCCATTCAACCAGTCAAGCAACATACATCAAGTTTCTACTATCTGCAAAAAATTCCTTTCTTGTGTTCTGGGAATGCAAACACAAAAATAGAATCAATGTTCTCCTTCATGGAACTTATATTCTACTAGGGGAAAACCATTAACACAAATTAGTTAATATGAAGTACATAAAATGAATATGAAATAATTCTGTGAGGAGAGGCACCAATAATTGGTGAATCAGGATAGACCTTATGTAGGAAGAGCATTTGGGTTGAGCATTTAATCAATCAATAAGTATTTATTAAGAGTCTACTGTGTCGCAGCCATGGGGCTAAGCTATGGAGAGATAAAGACAAAAATGAACCATTCTCTGTCCTTGAGGAGCTTACAAGGCATTATGATAGAGGGGAAAGAGAAGGTCCTAGACCTCAAACAGGGAAGTTTAAATTCTGTCTTGAGTCCTGCATGATCTTGGAAAAGTCACTTAACCCTTCTCCTGGCTTACAATTTGATGTCCTCCAATATGTCTTCCAGCTGTAAAACTATGATCCTATTATGGGACAAGGATATTCCTCCAGTAAAATAAATCTGAGGTATCCTGAGGAAGGAGTTAACTGTTCTTTCCACTGCTCTTGTCCAAGGTCCCTTCTACCATGGCATAGTCAGTTCTCAGTTCAAGTCCTGGCTCTGTAGGTATTCTTCCCCTCTGTGAGACTCAGTTTCCTTGTCTCTAAATTGTGGAGGTTGGACCAAATGATCCATGTGGAGCCTTTCAGATCTCAATCCCTAGCATTCTCTGTCTTAGTTAGCAACCATTCCAACAGAGCTTCTTTGATTAAAGTCTCTGAAAATATAGCTTACATCGTCCTCTTTTTCCCCACAAAAAGATGACTCAATTTTACTTTCTTCCTCCTTTGCCTCATTTCCTCGACTTTATCTCTTAAAGAATAATGGAAATATCTTAATTCAATTGCAATCATTTAAGTAAAAACTACTCAACATTAATCTTGGAGTGACAGTGTTTTTTTTTGTAATTAAATTCTCAAGATTTGTAATTCTCTACCCAGAGAGATTCTTTCTTTGCTGAAACTGCCCGTCCCTCTGCCATTTATCTGATAGAAACTGGCTTTGCCACTTGAGAAGAATCACACCTCCTTTTCCTAATGGCGCCCTCCTCTCCCAGAGTGGGTGTGCCCAGAGTGAATCAGTTTTTTAATTCTGGATCGCTGGGCCTTAGTCCCATCTCTGATGACTCCTCCCTTCTCTTCATCCCTTAACTTGTTCCCTTGGTCTGTCCCTCAGCGTTGTTTCTGCATGCCTCTTATACAGTAAGGCCATCTCCTAGTTTCAGTATTTAGTAGAAGGATTTTCTTTCCCCTTCAAACACTTGTCTGTGATGGATTGGAAGGAGCCCTGGATCTGAACTCAGAATACCTGCATTCAAGGCCCAGCTTTGCCATTCCCAACCTGGACAACCTTGAATAAGTCACTTATTCCATGACTGATTCCTATGTCATATAAAATTTTACTGAATCTCAGAGCAGGAAGCGACCAGGCCAACCCGCATCAGAAAAAGATTTCACTCTATAACATTTGCAAATGGTCACCTAGCCCTTGACCAATGAGCTTCAGTGAGAATGAACTCACTATGATACAATGCAGCCCACTACACTCACAAAGAGATACAATTTTGAGGATGTTCCTCTTCAGATCTGCCCCTATCATGTCTCCCTATTGGTCCCAGTTCACCTAGCCTCTTCTTGACAGTGTCTATAAAGCCAGGCAGTTTAACTAGATGATCTGTGAAATTTCTACTAGCTCTCAGTGATGTGACATTTGTAAAATGCTTTACAAAATATACACACTAGTTAAATGACTTTTATTATGATTATTAGCCTCATCAACATCAACATCCTCATCCTCATCAACCTCTGGTCACCAAATATGCAAAACAATGACATATTGAGTGACCACATGGTTTCACAAGATTTCTATCGGTTATTTTGTCTTTGCTCATTACCTTGCTGAATAATAACTTTACCCCTAATTTTATTTGAATATGTTGATTTTCTTGTGTTTATTTGTAATCCACAATGTGAAACAGTGAGTAATTTAAATTGTAGTGTTGATAAACAAATGCACGAAATTAACAGATGTGTTTTGTGGATGTGCTTAATCACAATAGTGGCATCCACAACAGAGGGAATTGCTAAAGAATCCCAGGCTAAGAGGGCCCTTCTGGACAAGCTACTCCCCAAGCCCTCATTTTACACACATGAGAGTTAAGACAAGAGCCACTGAGCAAGGGGGGCAGAGCCAAGATGGAGGAGTAAAAGGATGCACCTCTAGAAACTCTCCCCCACAGCCCATAAAATACCTCTAAAAATGACTCTAAAAAATTCTAGAGCAGTATAAGTCACAAAATGACAGAGAGAACGAGATTTCCAGCCCAAAGCAGCCTAGAAGGCCAACAGGAAAGGTCTATCATACCAGGCGTGAAGTGGAGCATGACCCAGCCTTGGCCAGGCCATGGCAAGGACAGGACTGGAGAGGGGTTCAAGGTGACACCAGCCACAGTTGCGATTCCCAGATTCCTAAATTCACAAAATCCAAAGGCAGCTTCAAAAATCATAGAGAAAGCTCTTTCATCTGGGTGAGAAGGGAATGCAGTGGTCTAGCCCCAGGCTCAGGCAGAGGCAGATTCAATTTTTGACTCTGGGGGAACTGAGCTGCTAATCTGGATCTCAGCCCTGAGTGGCAGCTCTAGGGTGAGGAGGAGCACTGACTGGCGTGATGGAGCTGGTGGAGGCTCTGAAGAGAGAATTCTACTGGCAGATACTAGGCAGAGAAGAGTGTTTGTAGTTGGACCCAGACCAGAGTGCAGGTCAGGAAAGGAGCAAACTCCTGTTCCTTGATTGTGTCACCTTGGAGGAACTGAGAACTTACAGGTCCCTAGAGTACACCCTCCCCTTGACAAAGAACTCCAAAGTCAAGTAACTGAATGGGAAAATGCCCTCAAAATGGAAAAAAGAATAAGACAATATAAGGTCACTTTGCTGATGAGCAGATATTTTCTTCCATCCTTTCAGATGAGGAGGAATAATATATACCATCAGGGGAAGACCTAAAAGTCAAGACTTCTGCATCCAAAACCTCCAAAATACACATGCAGTAGGCTCAGACCATGGAATAGCTCAAAAAGGATTTTGTAAATCAAGTAAGAAAAGTGGAGGAAAAATTGGGAATGGAAATGAGAGCAATGTAAGAAAATTATGAAAAGCAAGTCAACAGCTTGCTAAAGGAGACCCAAAAAATGCTGAAGAAATTAACACCTTTAAAAATAGACTAACTCAAATGGCAAAAAGAGGTTCAAAACGTCACTGAGGAGAAGAATGCTTTAAAAAAGCAGAATTAGACAAATGGAAAAGAAGATTCAAAAGGTCACTAAAGAAAATAGCTCTTTAAGAATTAGTAATATCTTCATTTTTTATTATTATTTTATTTGTTTTCAGTGTTCTACAATCACTTCCATATAATTTAGATTTTTTTCCCTTCCCTTTCCCTCCTTCCTCTTTTCCTCCCCCTCCCTCCTCTTTCCCTCTTCCCTCCTTGAGACGGCATACAATTTTATATAGGTTCTACACATACATTCCTATTAAATACATTTTCACATTAGTCATATTGCATAGAAGAATTAACACAAATGGGAGAAACCATGAGAAAAAACTACAAAACAAAACATAACGCAAGAGAAAATATTGCTCTTTAAGAATTAGAAGGGAGCAGATGCTAATAACTTTATGAGAAACAAAGAAATTATAAAACAAAAATGAAAGAATGAAAAAATAGAAGACTATGTGAAATATCTTATTGGAAAAACAACTGACCTGGAAAATAGACCAAAGAGAGACATTTAAAAAATTATGGGACTACCTGAAAGCCATGATCAAGAAAAGAGCTTAGACATCAGCTTTCATGAAATTATCAAGGTAAACTGCCCTGATATTCTGGAACCAGAGGCTAAAACAAATATCGAAAGAATCCCCTGATCGCCTTCTGAAAGAGATCCAAAAAGAGTAACTCCTAGGGATATTATAGCCAAATTTCAGAGTTCTTAGGTCAAACAGAAAATATTGGAAGCAGCCAGAAAGAAACAATGTGAGTATTGTGGAAATAAAATCAAGATAATACAGTATCTGACAGCTTCTACATTAAGAGATCAAAGGGTTTAGAATATGATATTCCAGAAGTCAAAGGAACTAGGATTAAAACCAAGAATAACCTACCCAGTAAAGCTGAGTATAATACTTCAAGGGAAAATATGGTCATTCAATGAAGTAGAGGACTTTTAAGCACTCTTGATGAAAAGACGAGAGCTGAATAGAAAATCTGACTTTCAAACACAATAATCAAGAGAAGCATGAAAAGGTAAACAGGAAAGAGAAATCATAAGGGACTTACTAAAGTTGATCTGTTTACATTCCTACATGGAAAGATTATATTTTTAACTCTTGAAACTTTTCTTGGTATTTGTGTAGTTGGAGGGATTATACACACACACACACACACACACACACACACACACACACACATAGATCTATCTATCTACGTATATATACATACATATATACATACATACAGAGGGCATAGAATGAGTTGAGGAAGGGAAGATATCTAAAAACATAAAATTAAAAGGTGAGAGGAATACAATGGGAAGAGAAAGGGTGAAATGGAAAGGGGCAAATTATGTCTTATAAAAATGAAAGAAAAAGATTTTTCAGTGAAGGGGAAAAGGAGGAGGTGAGAGAAAAAAAGTGAAGCTTACTCTCATCATATATGGCTTAAGCTAGGAATAGCATGCACACTCAATTTATAATGAAAATCTATCTTACACTTCAGGAAAGTAGGGGAGAAGGGGATAAGTGGAATGTGAGAAGGGAGGGAAAATGAGATGAGGGAGCAATTAGAAGCAAACACTTTTGGGGAAGGATAAGGTCAAAAAAGAGAATAGAATAAATGGGGGGACAGAATAAGATGGAGTAAAATAAGGTGGAGTCTTTCACAACATGACTATTATGGAAACCTTTAGGAAAACTTGACATATATAGTCTATGTTGAATTACTTGCATTCTCAATGGGGATGGGTGGGGAGGGAGGAAAGGAGAGAAGCTGTAACTCAAAGTTTTAAAAATGAATGTTGAAAATTGTTTTTGCATGTACCTTGGAAGTAAGAAATACAGGTAATGGGGTACAAAAATCTATCTTGCTCTACAAGAAAAGAGAGAAGATGGTGATAAGGGAAGGGAGGTGTGTGATAGAAATGAGAGTAGATTGGGGGAAGGGATAATCAGAATGCACAGTGTTTTGGGGTGGGAGGAGGGGAGAGATAGGAAAAAATTTGAAACTCAAAAACTTGTAGAAATGAATGTTGAAAACTAAAAATAAATAAATAAATTGGAACAAAAAAAAGAGTCGCTGAGTGACTAACCCACATCACCGACTTGAAGTCGCACACTGTCAGGTTTCCTAACTGCCACTTTATTGTTCTTCTCATCTCCCTTGGCTATGTTTGTTAAAATGTGATGGCGCATTGTCCTTGGATATTGAAACAAGAAAGAAAGTGTCACATGCCTAAAATGTTTCCCTAATTTCTAAAGGGAGGCATGACTATTTCAAAACAACAACAAAAAACAAAATTAAAACCTCTATTTACACATAGCTAATACACAAGCAAGAATCCATCATTAAAAAGGGTTCATTAACCCCACTGCCTTTCATTTAATAACTTTGGAGCAAAGGCAAGTAAGTATTCAGAATCTTTCTTTTCCTGAATGGTATTATCTCTGCTGGGAAGTTTTCCTTGTTATCTGATTATCAATAGGGAGACAGTTGACATTTGAAATTCTGAGTTGAGGCTGGCAGCAAGCAGAGGCCAAGGATGTGAGGATCTGTCATTGACCGATCTTCCTGTTATTTTTGATTTTTATGAAGTGGGGAACTAAATGAAATTCAAGGTTCCTTGCAGGTCTAAATCTATGATCCTGTAAACCTGAAAATACATTTCTCTGAAATGAACCAGAGATCTGTGCTTGACCCTGTGCTGTTCAAAATGTTTACTTCAGATTTAGAAAATTATTGTTCATTTTGCAGTTGTGTCTGATTCTTCATGATCCCATTTTGTGTTTTCTTGGCAAAGATACTGAAGCAGTTTGCCATTCCCTTCTTCAGCTCATTTTACAGATGAGGAAACTGAGGCAAAGAAGTTGAAGTGACTCATGCAGATTCACACAGATAGTAAGTGTCTGAGACTGGAAGGCAGGAAGATGAGTCTTCCTGACTCCAAGTTTGGCACTCTGTTACCTTTGACTTCATTGAGAAGAAGATCAGGTCCAGAATGAAGGAAATGGTCCTGCCATTCTACCCTGGGCAGACTGTAGTTACAGTAGTGCATTCAGTTCTGAGGTATTGCTCACCTGTGATGTGCCCATAAGTACAAAATGGATACAGGGCTGGACACCATACTACACAAGAATCATTTGAAAGACCTGGGAAATTTTCAAATGAGCCTTGTTTTGCCTGGCCTCAGAGATGAAAATCAGATACAATGGGTAGAAGACCATTTTCGTGTAAGGTTTTCCTTAAAGCTTAAATATAGTTAGAACATTTGAGTCAATAAGCATTAATTAGCTCCTGTGCAGGCACAGTATAGGTGCTGGGATTACAAAGAAAGGCAAAAATAAACAAAGAAACAAAACCAGTCCCTGTTCTCATGGAGCTCACAGATTACTGGGGGAAACAACAAGAAAACAATTATGTACAAATGAGATTCATACAGTACAGACTGGGAATAATCAACAACAGAAAGGAACTAGAATAAAGGATGCGTAGAAAAGGTTTCCTATGGAAGGTAGGATTTTAGCTAAAACTCACAGGAAGCCAGAAAAGTCAGAATGCAATGACAAGGAAGGAGAGCCTTCCAAACAAGGTGGTCAATCAATGAAAATGTACAGATTTGGGAGATGGATTATGAGAGGAACATCAAGGAGTCCAGAGTTACAAAATTATAGAGGGTATGGAGGTGAGCAGAGTGCATACCACATATTAGGTACTTAATAAATGTTTATTGATTACTGAGTAAGTATAAGAAGGTTGTAAAGGGCCCAGGATATTAAAGATTTCATATTTGCTCATCTAGGTAAGAGGGGGCCACTGTGGTTTATTGAATAGGGAAACATCATGGTAAGATGCATCTTTTAGGTTTGGAAAAATGGAAGGAGCCTCTCTCAGGGGGCGCTAGGTTTACTTTCACTGAAAGTATTCAAACAGAGACTGGATAACTATTGGTAATGTAACAGAAGGAATTGTTGGTCAGATAAAGGTAGGGTTGGGTCACCCATTCCAGCTGAGATTCCATAGAGTTCCTTAGCTAAGCCCACTTAACACATAAAAAATAGCTGGATTCAAACCTAAGTCCTGTAGCTCCCAATATAGGACACTTCTCAAAACATCATGATGTGTCCTATATTCGGAGCTTTCTCTGACATTCTGTAGTTCTATAGTTCATTCCTAGCTCCCTTTTAATTTTGTTGCTTTGTTGGTTAGACACATTGTGATGAACTCATTAATGCTAGTAGAGAACATGTTCCTGGAGGGCAGACACTATCTCATTTCTGAGTCTGTATCTCAAGTGCCGAATACAATGCCCACAACAGAGTAGGTGCTTAATAAATTCTTGATTGACTAATTATTCATTCAGCAACAATTTCTTGTTTCTACTATGTGCAAAATCATATGCAGGACATTGAGAGAGATGCTGACTACTATAATTTGGTCCTCCATATCACATTTATTGGATCTTCCTTCCACCACCAAAGAGCAGAATATCTCCATGTCTCCTCCTTCCATGTGATTCTTGTCCTCTCAGCATAGATCACCCACACAAGAGCATCTAAAATGGTGAACATCGTCCTTGGATGTCTTCATTGAAACACTATTGGGAGTCATATCTAAGCTGTCCAACTGCTCTGTCTCCTAATCTCATCACGAGGGAAGCATCCCCTCACTTTCTAGACCTTAGTATCTTTTCATCCACTTCTCTATACAAAGAGAAATGACACTTCCCCTCCCTTAAAGTTGCACCATTTGTACAAGAAGTTCCAAAAGTCTTAGTGGACACCCTGCAAGCAATTCCATCTCCGTCACCCACGTTGTAACAAGTGCTAAGAGACACACTTTCATTCTAACACATATTTGCTAAGTACTTAGTGTAATGTGTGGGAATCCCTGAGAATTCTGATAATCCTCAATAGTATGTTATCAGAAGACTGTGTCACTGTTCATCAGTTTACTTATTTATAGGTGAGTAAGGCTGGACTAGATCTTCTTGAAGCACTTTTCAAAAGCATTCAACTTGAAGTTCGGAGATACGTTCAAATCTCACTTCCATCTTATTAATAGGATGAATATTTCAAGATACACCCAGAAATGACTTATCTCTGAACATTTGTTGTTCCCTTACTAGAATGTAAGATACTTCCAGCTACTTTGAGCCAAAGGCTTTCATTTTATTAGCAAATAAATGTCATTACACTTTTTTTTTACATGGTTCACATTTCCCCTTGCATCTCTCCCCTTCCCCCAACTATTTCCCTTTCTGACTTTGTATCCCCAAGTCTTGGCACAGGAGCAGGCACACAGTAGGCACTCAGTAAATGTGTGTTACCAAGCATGTAATGTTTCTCAACTGTTTATTTGTGCCTGTCTGTCCATCCTGAACCCCATCCTAGTCAGGAAGTTCCTGAAGACAAAACCCATATTTCCTACATCTCTCTCACACTTCTCCTTTCATCCTCAGCAGAAGCCTAATAAATCTTTGTCAGATGATTGAAATACCTTTTTCAGAATATTTTACTTGTGTATCCAACCTTGTATGAGATGCTGTGGGGCTGACAAGACAAAGAGTGAACAGAGGACCTGCCATCAGCAAGCTTAGCATCACATTGGGGAAGCAAAGTTTCATCCTCATGAAACCGTTGGAAGCATAGATGAATGAGCCTGATTTACACACACACAGACAACACAGACACACACACACACATGCCTTAAAACAATTGGGAAGGTATTTTGATTATTATTGTGCCTTGGGAAGAATGGAGACTAGAATACAGAAAATATAGCTTGGCTTTGTTTAATAACTACAGATCACCTGTCATACAGTGGCTTAGCTCTCTTTTCTCCTTCCTGAAAATTTATTTATAACTATAATTATTTTTTAAAAATATACTTCCTCCCCCACATGCCCACCATCACATTTCTAACTGACACAACATCTGGCCACAAACATAGCCAGGCCTAGAGAGCTTAGGAACAGTCCAAACTGAGCTGTCTCAGGGACATTTATTGCCCCCCAAAGCTCGAAGTAATCAGCCAAATAATCTCATTCTAATTGGCAAGTCTATTTTCACAAAGAAGACAATTTTGGGGAAGCAAAAAAGCAGGTTGTAACTCAGGGATCATGCATGTGGCTGTGAGTGGGGAGCCCAGGATCCCTGATGAATCTCCCTTCATGGATGATGTATGCATAATTTCAAGACAATACATCACTCTGGGAGCACAATTACCTCTACTAATTATATATTTTTCATGAGATTTTAGGAAATTTTTGAGAAACTTATGATTAAGCACGTAATTAAACTAATTGATCTTTTTCACCTATTAAATGAGAAACAACTTGGAGATGTCATGGGTGAAGGACTGCAATAGAAACGTACATTTTTTAAAAATCAGGTAATTAAGTTTAATCTTTTTCTTTATTATTGAATCAGAGAGGTTTTTTTTTTATTCTATTAGCCAATTTCAGAGTTCAAGATTTTGTGTAACTTAATTAGAAAATTGTGGGCTTTCCATCTGAGATCTTGTGTTTATACTCAACACAATCCATAGCACCAAAGCTTGGTGGAGAGTTCAGACAGCTCTAGTCCCAGGTAATGAGGAGAGGCTGATTAGGACCTGAGTTCTCGCTACTCATCAACTAGCTCATCAACACTCTTGGAGTGGAAAAGACAGCTCAAAGAGTCATTTTCTTTCTTGTCTTCACATCCAAAAGTCTGGAAGCATTATTTCCATCAGTGAGGAAATCACATCGTGCTGGACGTTTATGGGAAATTTGATTTCCAGCTAATGGCAACCTCAGAGATCTTGTCCAACCTCTTTATTTTACAGTCAAAAACTGAGGCTAGGGGAAATGAAGTGACTTCCAAGAAGTCTCACTGGTAGTAAATAAATACAAGAGGTCGCATTTGAACTCAGGTCCTCTGCCACTAGTCACTATGTTCCACTACACTATGTTGTAGTCAATATCATAGTATGTATATATGTCTCCTCCCCTATCACTGTGAAGTCCTGAGGGTGGGCACCATAGTATTTTTTTTTAGAGTCAGAATTCTGCCATGTAAAGAGTTTCAGATGAAGTTTAGAATTCCTTATTTGATGTCAGCAGAGTGAGTCCATCAGTCCCCATACCATGACATTCCTTTAATCATTCTCCCATGAAACATGAAATGTAGCAGGGCACTGAGGGTGATAAAGAACAGAATGAGAAAACGCCTTAAAGGCTGTGTCATACATAAAAGCTGTTGGGAATTAACCTTTCTGAAAAGTGATCTAGAATTTTTCTAAGCAAGTGACTTAATATGACTATATTATTTGACTCCGAGTTCTCCTTGTTGGATTCGTGTACCCCAACGAGGTCAACGACAGAAATAAATATTTTTTTTAAATTATACATATATGTAATATACATATACATTGAAAATTATATATGTTTTTATGTATATATGTATTTCTAGAAGTATGTTGTGCATATCAAAGACCAGAAACAGTATTTTTATTGTTTACAAGCAAGTATACAAGCCTCAATTGAGTAACGTTCAAGCAAATTACGGACTATTAGGGCATTAGAATGTTCCATAGGGACAATTATGAATAAGAATATTATAAATTAAATAATATAATGAATATTATATGAATAATATAAAAAGAGAAGCCTGGGAAGACTTACATGAGCAGAGGCAAAGCGAGGGAAGCTAAATAAGGAAAACAACTAAAGATAGTAATGTAAATGCTTGGTAATTATAATGACCAAGCTGAAGCAAAGAAACAAAAGAAAATTTCCCTTTCTCACCTTTCTGCCAACGTAGAGGACTAGGGGTGGGGAGCATCACAGACAATTTCAGATTTTATAGATCTATTAGTTTTGTTAATATCTTTTAGGCTTGCTAACCTGCTTTTTTGTTCATTACCTTTTTACAATTCTTTGATATAAGAAAAAGGCAGAGATGAGGAGGAATATATTTGGAAGGGAAGGTGATCACAGATAGATAGATAGATAGATAGATAGATAGATAGATAGATAGATAGATAGATAGATAGATAGATAGATGGATGGATGGATGGATGGATGGATGGATGGATGGATGGATGGATGGATGGATGGATTTTAAAACCAAATGGTATTACTCTGAACAACATCTTTTCACCCAAATCTGACTTCCATAAAAGTTGAGTAAGATTTATAACATTATAATAAATAGTAGTAAAAACTGAGGTGATAACATGGAAAGATTCAAATGTTCAAGAAGTCTTTATTTGAATTATTTAATTCTAAAACATTCCCATTAAGTTCATATTTTATTAGTCATGCTTTCCACAATTGCTCCTCCAAATTTCTGCCCAAACTTTTGCTCTGATGTCTTCTCCATTCTTTCTAAAGGTCTTACCAAGATAGAAATTAAATTCAAGTCAGAAATACATACATACATATATATATATATATACATAAATATATATATATATATATACATAATATCTTTAATGTGGTGTCACTGTGCTAGGTGTAAAGGATCCAAAGTAAAAAATGAAATTTACATAAGTTGTTTTCCACTCCTAAGAAGCTCATATTTTAATTGCACAATGACACATAAAGAGAATTAAGCTATAGAGCAGAAGGAAAAGACCCACATCCTAAGAATGCAGTGATAGGGCAGGTGGCAAAGCCCGGGCATCCTTAGTATGCACCAACAGATCAGATGATAGTACTAAAGAATCTCAAGGGCATAGTAGGAGGGAAGATAAGATAAGGACTTGAGGACTAGCAAGGCCTTATTGCCCTCCATTCTACAAGGATGTTTGTTGTTAGTGACTCCTTGTACATACAAGTTGGGTGAGCATCATGTGGTGTCTGGAAGCTCATGGGATCAGGGTAGTCTGTAATCAGAGGAGGGGTATAGAATGGTAAGAGGAAAGAGCTCTCCCTATTGGAAAATCTTCCTGTTTAGACATGGGATATGGGCAATCCAGGGAGAAAGGTGAAGCGAAAATGAAGATTTCATTAGAAAAAAGGGTTGAGGCTGAACAATGGTGGGGCTCCACAAATAAGAAGTAGGATGAAAATTGGAGAGGTTTAACAGAGGTCAAAATCAGAAGCCTGGGCAATGGATTGCCTCTTTGAGTACAATCCTTGTGAAGCGCCATGCTTTTGTCATCTGAGGACCAGCCTTTTGTGCTGTAAGGTGCATTATAAACAAATTGTTCTGTAGTGGTGCATGATTCCTATGGATTTGAGGGCCATAGTGATTCATAAAGTAGATAAAATGCAGAACAACATCTAGTCTGGTGTGTCCACTTCTGAGCCCACAGTGAGGGTGACAGAGTGTAATGAAATAGGACATAGGATGCTCATAGGATGACATAGGAAACTGTTTAATTGCACAGCCCTTTAAAGCTTAGACAAATGAATTTTTTTTATATGAAGTATACTGTCATTGTCCAAAATCTAACAGGAGAGCATTCCACACAGGAATGTGTGGAATTTTAGAATTTCTTTCTAAAAAGTGTAATAGTGTGACCCTACTGGAAGCGCTTAGCCATATCCACATGGACATTCCAACAAGAAATGAAACCAAACACTGTAAAGCAATGGTGGCCAAAGCGTAGGATGATTCTTAGAGATTCTTGGACGAACAAGTAGAGGAGTTGGCCAATCCCATTTTGTTATTCACTAAACAAAAGCAAGAACCTTTGTTCCATGATACATTTAATCATCCCACCTTTCAGTATCCATAAAGTGAATAAGCACCAGGACCACAAGGCAAATAATTGTAACTGATGAACCAATATCTAATGTAAAGGAAGAAGAGACAGAGTGAGGGCAGCAAGAGCTTGTCCTTCTCCCCAGAAACACCAAGGATTTAGAGAATGGGAGCCTGGAGTTGGTTGGTTACATTAAGAAGAGTAATGTGAGAAGGGTGATGGTGCTACTGCCTTCTGTATGGATCAAGAACTATTGGGAACACCGTGTTCCATTTTGGGCACCAGTTTTAGGGAAGGCATCAACAAGAAGAAGATGAAAGGCATTCAGAAAAAGTTGGGGGAGGGTCCCAAGATCCTAAAGTATGGACATTGGTTGAGTGAATTCAGGGGATGTTTAGCCTAGAGAGGAGATTTAGAGAGAACCTGATGACAGTCCTCAAGGATTTCAATCAGATGTGGTCTTGTCTCCAGAAGACAGAGTGAGGAGCAATGGGTTGGGAGAGGAAGTCCTTAGATTGACAAGTTTTAGTTTGATATAAAGGAAATCCTAATAATCACAGCTGCACAAAAGTGGAAATGAAATCAATAGGTTAATTCTCTTTTATTTTTTCCTTTATTCTGAAATTAAAAATTTTAAAATGAGTATTTCCACATGTAGCAGAACACAGTTAAAAGAGGATTCTACAGAAAAATGTGAATCTCCATTTCCTATTGCTTGCTTTGAATGAGTTCACTTTTACTAGAGTTCTTCAAATGAAGCAACATGATCAGTGTTGGGAATGCTTTGATTTCTGAGGCAGATGATGAGTCATACTCTCTTAGTTCTTACCTAGTAACATTTCCCTCCAATCTATATCATTCCCCTTTTCTCTGTACTGTCAATAGCTTTCAACAGACTTCATCACAAATCCACAGGGGACACCATCTTGAATTTTCCTTCATAGCCTGGGGGAAATGATCATTTCTTGGCAAGTAGGAACCCCCTGGGACAGGTAAGCATTCTCCTGTCAGGCTCTGTCACTAAGGACTTCAGTAGGTCACAGATAGGAAAATCATGGGATGTTAATGCTGGAAAAGATCTTAAATATTTTCTAATCAGGTTCCCATAATACCCAGAATCTCCCCTCCCCAATTGTATCAATACACAGTCTCCCCACTAGATATTCCCAAAGTACAGATCTGATTATATTACCCCCATCTCTCAAGAAATTTCAGTGACTCCCAATTGCTGCTGGAGTACAATTTACAATGTATGGCATTTAATATCCCTCACAATCTACTTTTCCAAACTAACTATATGGTACTTTCCACAATGCACCTTATAATCCAGCCAAATTCAAATTTAAATTCAGCTTAGCTACCTTCTCCTTTATGAGACCTTTCTTGAATCCCCAGTTACTTATTTTGGGAATGTAGCCTATATCTACTTCTCTGCACTTGCACACAACCATGGTTGCCTTGTACATGCTTAGATCACAATTGGATTTTTGCTTTATATGCATAGAGCCTGGAATAGAGCAGACACTTAACTATTGTTCAGAATCTTGGTGCCATATTCAGCTCTTCCCTCTTCTCACTCCCTATAGGCAGCCAATTGTCAAATCTTGACATTTCTAGCTCTATAATATCTGTATATTTCCTCTCCTTTTCACAGAGACACACATATGCACATATATGCACACACACACACACACACACACACACACACACACATACCTTTTCCTCTCTCCTGGACTGTTGCTATGATATTCTAATTGGTCTGACTGCCTCAGGTCTCTCTTCACTCCAAACCTATCCTCTAATCAACTGCTAAAGTCATTTTCTCCAAAGAGCAGGGTTGGACATGGCATCTCCCTTCTCACCAAATTCCAGTGGCTCCCCATGACATGTAGGGTCAAGTGTAAAGGCATCTATTTGGAATGGAAAACTTTCACAAATTAGCATCCATTGACCTTTTCAATTCATTAATACTTGATTCTCTATGTTCCATGTGGTCTAGTCATATTCATTTCCTTGCTGTCCCTCACACAGAAAACTGTCTCTATGCTTTTCCATTAGGAACATCCCTTGCCTGGAATGCTCTCCTTTCCCTTCAATCTCTCAGAACTCCTGGTTTCCTTCAAGACTCAGCTCAATCTCATCTTCTTCAGGAGACCTGTAGCAGCAAGCACCTTGACACATCCAGGATGGCCTGCTATCACAGGTTCTTAGATCTGCTTTTCTAAAAGGAAAGCAACTTTTGAGGGGCCAACAATCTTCTTTAATTATGTTCACAAGCAGAGAAAATACAAGTAGAGTAATAAAGACCAACTGACAAGACTTTTGAATGTCTGACCATAAGCGGTACATACATCAGAGATCAGCAGAGACATCCAACTGCCTGATCATTACATGTATACATACACAGTTACCAGAGAGAGAAGCATCAACATGTGGGTTTTCAAAGCTGAGGTTGGGGATCCTTAATGGCTACCCAGAGTCTCATCTGGCACAAGAACTTTCTTCCAAGCCCCCAAAGTAAAACCTCACCTCAGAGTATATTTACCCTTTTTAGAGTCAGAGGGCATGACCCATTGGCTCATTAGCAATTAACAAAAGATGTAGGCCTTCCAAGGCCTTTCAGAGTTCTACAATTGTGAATGTCCTCCCATCTAAGGTTGTTTCTGTTCAGGTGTTTTCATTTGTGTCTGACTCTTTGTCCCATTTGAGGTTTTCTTTTCAAAGATGCTGGAGTAGTTTGCCATTTCCTTCTTCAGCTCATTTTACAGCTAAGGACACTGAGGCAAACAGGATTAAGTGACTTTCCCAGGGTCACACAGTTATTGTTTCTGAGAACAGATTTGAATTCAAGAATATGAAATTTGAAGATTCTGTCTAATTAGAAATGCAGAAAACCTAAGTTTTTTTTTTTAAAGACTCTCTAAAATCTGGAGATTAACAGTGATGGGCTAGGAGTTAGGAGACCTGAGTTTTATCAATAAATCACTTTGTGATCTTGGGGAAGTTATACCTCCTCTCCTAATCTAGGAACCTATGAAGGGGCAGTTAGGTGGTGCAGCGAAAAGAGCACCAGTGCAGGAGTCAGGAGGACCTAAGTTCAAATCTCACCTCAGACACTTGACACTCATTATCTGTGTGACCTTGAGCAAGTCACTTCACCCCAATTGCCTCATCCTGGGTCATCTCCAGTCATCCTGATGAATATCTGGCCACTGGATTCAGATGACTCTGGAGGAGAAGTGAGGCTGGTGACCTGCACAGACCTCCCTCACTCAAAACAAGTCAAGTGTGAGTCATGCCATTATTTCTCTGATGGTATGGTCTTCTTTGGCAATGAAGGACAAACACACATACAGCATCCTATGAAGCTCATCAGCTCATTAGATGGAGGAAAATTGAATTAGAGACTCATTCAGGGCCACATAATTTATTAAGGCTGAACCCAGGGCACATTTCACCCCAACTTGTAGATCAAAAATCAAACAGATCTACTCAAGATCATCTGGTGAGACATACCTATTCTTCACAAATTCTCCTCCAAGCAAGTGTTTAAGAGAAAAAAAAGTCAGAGAGTTCCCTGGCGTTCACTTGTGAGTGCTGTGATACTGAGTAGGCATTCCTCTGGACAGAATGAGAGCTAGCTTTTCCTGTACAGTAGCTCTCCCCCTCTTTCTGTTCCATGGACTCAGGCTGATGCCTGCTGATTATCTCTAAACAACTTAAAAATAAAGAAGAGATGGAGTCACTCTACTTTGTTTCTAATATACATTCATTGAGTGAGCATGATGTTGATTCCCTGGAAGAAAGAACTTGTCTCAGAGGAGTTTCAAATTAGGTTAGAAAGACCTTCTTCCCAGGAGACCATTGAGAAGATGTCTATGACAGATCTGAGTCTCTGGATTTCATAGATGGAGTCTAAGTCTGACCCAGGCAAACCCTAGAGAAGAGAGAAGGGTTTTGACAATGTTGACTAGGAAGGAACTGTCACTTACCTGGTGACACAGAATCTGTCCATGCCCTTCGATTTCCTCAGTGGCTGAAACATCAGGCAGATGCCAGTGTTTCCCAGGTGTAAGTAAGGTGGATTTTAGTGTATGTAAGGTAAATTTTTGTTATTATTTCTCAGAGTTCAGTTTCCCAGGCAATATGCCTTCTTTGTCTGTTGGCCTATAAAACAGGTGGTAACTAGATAGCGAATGGGAACCCTTAGGGTTGAATGCACAAATGTTGTGAGTGCCTCAACTGGCCCCCATTGAGTCTTGAGGGAATTTAAGGGAAGCACAAGTTTTGACTGTATCCATCATGACCCCATCCAGACATACGGACAGTTGCCCCCCCGCCTCCCCCCAACCTTCTCACCAGCCGCTGTGAGAAGGATGATTAGGAAATGCTGTAGGAATTTGTGCTTTCACTATCAGCAACCTCTTCTAAGACAACTTTCTAAACTGATAGATTAGAATAAAATAAGATTATTAACCCCTTTTTAGTGCCTTTCATGTCTGACCAAATCAAGAGTGAACCTGTGCTAGCAGCCCTCAAGTGTACTGTCTTGCACCAGGACAAGAGGCTTTACAATAGACGTCTGTATCCACCCCACTCTTCTGGGACTAGGCCTTACCTTGCTCACTCCTCTCCTTTCTTCCAAGAGAATCAGCTTTGGAGTATCGATACTTTTTTAAAAAGACCAGTCAAATTCACCACTGCAAATGGCATGCTTCTCTGCTCTGTTTCCTGCAGGCAGAAAATCTCCTTGCTGCCCTCATCATGGTTACAAGTAGTAGCTACTGCCTTTCTTCCCTTGTGATTCTGTTGCTCTGCTTCTATGGTGAGGTAACAGAATAGACCACAGGTGACATCTGAGCCAACCAATACCTGCACAATGAATCCCTTTTATAGAACTGTAGAAGTGCTCATCCAAAGAAAGTCTCTTAAGACAGCTAACAGGCCTTCTCTCCAAATTAATTGTGCCTAAGCCCTGTGTTTTGTTTTTTTGTTTGTTTGTTTGTTTTTTGCTTCATGAAAGGATTCAGGAAGGAGCTAGATGCTGAGCAGTGAAGGGTACCATTTCTGAATGGACTCTCTTGACTCCTTCCTACTATATAGTCCTCTCTTTTTCTATGATGGAGGACCTGGTGAATAATCAGCTGGTAGTAACAGTACTTGGCAGCTAGACCAAAAGTCAAGGAAGAAGAGAGAACATCCAGGGCAATCAGATGCCCTCCTACCATGTTTGTGACCTATCTTCAAGGCTTGTGGGTCTGGTCTGAGGAGATGACCATGCCACTCCTGGCCCTGCCCTTCAATGCTCCAGGCCTTGGCTCTTCCTCCTCCATTATGCCTCCTCTTCTCCTGGACTTAATTTTTCTTGTGTATGACTTGATCTCCCTCAATTTTTTGTCTCTGGATTCCAGTCTCACCTCCTGACTTCTGATTGCTTGCTGTAGCCTGCATGGTCCTGGAGTGTCTCACAACACTGATAAATTTCCAAAAGCAGCTCTGCTAATCTCTTTGTTAAAAGGTTTCCTAGCCATATCCCCTGGCAGATGGGCTATTTGGCTGTGCCCCATCCTGTCCTCCACACTGCTCCCAAATCTAGAGGGGAAGAGCACATGACCTTTTGCATGACCACTCCACTCTTCAATCATTGGTGTCAGCTCTTTATACAATGTACAGTCTTACCGTTGACAGTAACACATTTATTTGGAAAGAGAAGAGATCCTGACAGTGGCCCGAAGAATTCTGAAAAATGGAATGTCAAATGCCTAAGGAACAGAGATATAGTAACGATGGAGGTAGAGATAGCTCACTTTAAACTCTGGGCCCCAGTTTCCTCATCTGCAACAAGTGAGAATTGGATTAGATGACGCCCATGTTTTCATCAAGCTCCAAACCATCAAACCCTAAGAATAGTAATACAGCATGAGTGACTAAAGAAGTTCCTTTCCTTGTGTAGGCCTCAGTTGCCTTGTGCAAAATAAAGTGACTGCACTAGATGCCCCTTTAGTCCCTTCCAGTTCTAACTCTGATTCTAGGAAAGCCAAATGAATGAAGAGAACCAAATGAAAACTGTGGAATCCCTGAGGGGGTCATGGAGACCACTCCCCCTGCCAGGGTAAGGCCTCCTCAACAACCACCAAGAGGTGATTCTCCCAGCCTCAGTGAGATGCTTCCAAGGCAGCATATTCTACTTCAGGAAAATATCAATTGTTAGCGAGGGGCTGAAATCAGACTCCCTAGAAAGTTCACCCACTGGTTCTGATGTTTGGGGCCCTCACGGAAGAAATGTTTCCTCTTCTACAAGGCAACCTTTTGGACACTCGAAGAGAGTGATTCTTCACTTACTTTACTATTTCTAGGGTACAAATATGGTACAGGAGAAAAGGAGACCAGATTTGGGGTCAGAAGAACTGAGCTCCAACTTACCTCTTCCATTGGTGCCCATCTGACTTTAGCAAGTGATTTCCTGTCTCTGGGACACACATTCTTCATCTGCAAAATGGAGGAGTTGGACTTCAAGGTCTCTGGATCTCCTCCATCTTTGAAACTATGTTTATGCAGAATCTTTTGCTTAGGGAATGGGGAGGCAGAATTTAGATTGGGGGGAGAGATAAGGGATTAAAGCAGTTAGAGTTGGGTAAGATCCTTAGAAACCTCTTAGCCACAAGAATAAAGTCCAAATAGGTACATGATCTAGCTATAAAGATTGATACTGTGGACAAATTGGTGGAACAAGGAAGTGTGTATTTATCAGATTTATAGAGAAGGGAAGAAATCTTGACTAAAGAAGAGATAGAAAGCATTATGAAGTGCAAGATGGATCATTTCGATTAAATTAAACTGAAAAGATTATGCACAACCAAACCTAATGCAACCAAGATTTGGAGGGATGCAGAAAACTGGGAAAGAATTCTGGCAGCTAATGTCTGTGATAAAGGCCTCATTTCTAAAATATATAGAGAAGTGAGTCAAATGTGTAAAAATACATTCCCCAATTGGTAAATGCTCAAAGGATATGAACAGGCAGTTTTCAGAGCAAGAAATTAAAGATATCTATAGTCATATGAAAAAATGCTCTAAATCACTATTGATTAGAGAGATGCAAACCAAAACAACTCTGAGGTACCACATCACACCTATAAGATTGGCAAACATGACAGAACAGTAAGATGATACATATTGGAGAGGATGTGAGAGAGTTGGAACACTAACTCATTGTTAGTGGAGCTGTGAGCTGATCCAACCATTCTGGAGAGCAATTTGGAACTATGCCCAAAGGCCTACAAAAATATGCATACCCTTTGATGCATCAGTGTTGCTTCTAGAACTGTATCCTCCAGAGATCATAAAAATGGGAAAGGGTCCCACATGTACAAAAGTATTCATAGCAGCCCTCTTTGTGGTGGCCAAGAACTGGAAATCAAGGGGATGGCCATCAATTGGGGAATGGCTGAATAAATTATGGTATATGAATGTAATGGAATACTATTGTGCTGTAAGAAATGATGAACAAGAAGACTTCAGAGAGGCCTGAAAAGACTTATATGATCTGATGCTGAGCAAAAGGAGCAGAACCAGGAGAACATTATACACGGCAATGACCACAGTGTGCTAGACTTATTTCTGGTAGACTTGGAACTTCATCGTAATGCAAGTACTTAAAAAAATTCCCAGTGATCTTTTAAGGCAAAATGCCTTCCATATCCAGAGAAAGAACTGTAGAATTCAATCACAGAATGTAGCAGATCATTTTGTGTGTGTGTGCGCATTATGTTTTGGTTTGTTACATGATTTCTCTGATTTATTTTATTCTCCAACATAGCATGACTATAGTAAAAAAATGTATTTAATAAGAATGTATGTGTAGAGCCTATATAAAATTGTTTGCCATCTCAGGGAGGAGGGGGAAGGGAGGGGAAGAGAGGGAGAAAAATCTTAGTTTTATGGTAGTGATTGTAGAACATTGAAAATAAACAAAATTAATTTTTAAAAAAGCCTTTTAGCCCAAACAGCTCATTTTACAAATGAGGAGTCTTAGTCCCAGAAATTTCAAGGGGTTGACTCAAGGTCACATGGTCACTAAGTTTCTGAGCCAAGAGTTAAACCAATTTCTTCTGATTCCAAATCCAAGGATCTTTTGCACCCAACAAACAGCTTTTCATTGGTACAAGCAAAGGTAAAAGTAATATAAAAAATTCTTGATTAAGCCCTTATTTTGAGCCAGACACCAGGCTAAGTGTTGGGCATTAAAATCCAAGCAAGGGAGACAAGTCCTGCTTTCAAGGAGACTTCATTAGAATGGGAGAAGATAACCTCTTTGGGTGGAGGGTTACATCACCTTGGCATAGGTCTCAAATGGCAGACAGTGGTCAAATTGTCTTGTTATGAGTAAACTGAGGCAATAGTTGCCCAGTCAGAAGCCAGGGTCCCTAGGAAGAGCCCATGCTCTTCTGAGAGGGGGATGAGGAAGCCATAGGCTGGTAAGTAAAACATAACATCACCTCCAAAAGGTATCAGAGAAGAACTAAGAGTTTTTTGAGATCATGGAGGAGAAGCTGTCGGGGAGGGGGTATAAAGAAATTGATTAACCAACCATCGTTTATTAAGCTCCTTGTAACCAGGTTCTCTGCTAGTATCTAGAGTTACAAATTCAAAGGCCAGACAGTGCCCATCCTCAAGGATATTGCATCCTACTGGGTGGAAGTCACATAGTCACAGATAACTACTGGACACATAGTTGCATTTGGTGGGAGTGGAGAGCTGTACTAAGGGACTCAGGAGACCAGAAGAATCCATCTGTTTAGGATATGTCACTTGAGCTAAGCCTGGACCTCATCCAGGCTATCAAAACTGAGAAAGTGAGGAAGCAGGTCCTCACAAGAATGGGAGATGGTCAATGCCAAGGTCCACAGAAGGGGAATGAACTGTGAAGTGCAGGAAGGAGCAAGTAGCCAGGAGTGTCTGGATCAAGAGTATAGAACTGGGAGGGTCTGTACCAGATTGGGATAGGAAGGGAAGGGGATAGGCAATGATAGAGCTCCTACTATGAGCTAGGCACTGGGCTAAACCAGTTAGCTCCCATTTTATCCTTGAGTATCAGTTCTTTGAGTATCACTTGAGATAATATTTATCAAGTACTTAGCATACAATAGGTGCTATATAAATGCTATCATTATTATCACAACAACCCCAGGAGGTAGTTGCTGTTATTATCCCCATTTTATACCTAAGGAAACTGAGGAAGATGGCAAGTGATTTACCTAGAGTCACACAGATTTCAAACATTCTAGGTTACCTTTGAACTCAGGTCATCCTGACTCCCAGTCCATTGCTCTATCTGCCTCACTACCAAACTCTTTCTGATGATGGCCCTTAAATTCAAACAGAGAAGAGGAGCCTTCCTGGAGAAGACAGAATTTGAATCAGGAATGAGAGGGTAGATGAGGGGTGATGCCCCCCAATAAAATTTCTCTCTTTAGGTGAACATCCCCAACTTCTTTAGCAGGGACTCCCCTGCATGCTCTCTAATGTACCCTTGTGGGGGCAGCTGAAGGAACCACGAAATGGCCCTTAACTACTGGTCTGTGTAGGCAGTGAGGCCAGTGAGAGCTCTGGTTGCCTTCCACCCAATTCCTTCATCCTTCTGGTTTTCTTTCAATTTTCCATTAGGCTGATAAATATAGGCATGATAAAAATGATAGATGGACTGCACAGTTAATCCAAAGCCAGCTTGGGACAAACCCGGAACAATTTGGCAGTGGGGGCCTCAGTGAAACTTTTGCATGTAAATAACCAATAGTCATAAAAAAGGAAATTACATTTAGTTTGAGTGGGCAGAAGATGCATTTAAGTCAAAATGAGGAATATTCTCAAAGCAAGCCTTCAGCTCATGAATTACCACACTATATTATTTTTTTTAAAGGTTGTTGGCCCCGCTAGTAGCTGCCATCCGTGCATACTAATGCAACAAATTATTTTGTTTAATGAAAAACGGCCTCAATCCTCCTTCTGGGAGAAACCAGCAATGTATTAGTAACATTATCATTAATGCATCAAAACACATGAATCAATAGGCAGTCACTCGTTACATCCCAGATTAAACCTAACGACTCATGAATGTTACATGGCACAGACAAAACACATAGGCATGGGGCTATACTGTCCTACTCCCCAGCCCTTCCCTAAAGATTTATAGGCTTAAGCTCTTGTTAATAAGAACGCAAGAACCATTTTTATCCCTGCTGTGGTAGCTTCTGATGCCATCTTATGCAGTGAAAATCAACAGCATTTTAGATTTAGGAAACTATTTTGTATTTTTTTTGTTTGTATTTTGCACATGATTATATCAATGGACTAAAAGCAGATATAAAGGACTTACTATGTACCAAGCATGGTGTCAAGTGCCAGAGTTACAGATACAAAGGAAACGATGTGCACATGGTGGATCCTTCTAACTCTCAGTTCCTAGAGAGCAGAGAATGTTGTCATTTTAGGGTTTGGTATCCTCAGTGGGATACCATAGGGTAGACGTTGAAAAAATGTTTGATGATTGAATGACTAATTGATAGCTAAGAGCTAGCATTACTGCAGTGCCTTGAGGTTTGCTAGACTCTTTGAAATGATTATTTCATTTTTTTTCTCACTGCAGCCTTGGGAGGGCCTACTACTCTACCCATTTTGCAGATGAGAAAAATGAAGCAGACATTGGTGAAGTGACTTACTCAAGACAACATAGCTAGCAGTGTCTGCGGCTGAACGGCAAGTCGGTTCTACCTGATTCCAGGTTCATACAGCACCATATCATAGGATTACAAATGTGAAAGAAAGCTTAGATGGCATCTAGTCCCACTCTTTTTTTGAAGTAGCTATTCACTCTACATCTGCTTACAATGGAATATCTCTGGTGACAGGGAGCTGCATCTGAGGGCAAATCATTTCTCCTTTGTAGTTCTTATTGTTTGGAAGTTCTTCCTTTGAACTAAAAGTAGGTCCACAGTCAGCTTGTTGCCATTTTTCTAAGTTCTTCCCTCAAGGCAGAGGCTGGACAATCAATCAACAAGTGTTTATCAATTACCTACTATGCACCAGGTACTGGGATAAGTACTGGGATACAAATACAATGATACACGCTGTTTGAAGATGGGCACATTCTAATGACAGAAACAAAAAGGAGATAAATAGACAGGTAGATGGATGGATGGATGGACTGATGGATGAATGTATGGATGGGTGGACAGACAAATGGATAGATAGATGGATGGATAGACAGATGGACAGAAAGATGGATAAACAGAAGGACAGATGAACAAATGGATGGACGAACTGACAGACAAATAGATGGACAGACAGATATGTGAATAAATATACACATGTGTATGGTTATATAATTAATATAAAGAGAATAATGCAAATTAGTTCTATATAAAGACTTAGCAGGGAGAGAAGACACTAGAATTGGGTGGGTGAGTAGGGGATCAGAAAGGCTTCCTATGAAAGGTGATGTTTACATGGCATCTTTAAGGAAGAGTCACCAAAGTGACAGTCCTTTGGCTGTTTGATCATGTCTTTGCACAACCCTTCTCTTCACCAGGATGAATCACCTAGTTCCTCAAAGTAACTAAAATGATACCTTTGAAGTCTCTCCCTCACCCTGGTGATCCTCTTTTAAATCTGCTCTGCTGTTTGCTAGCATGTGACAGATCAGACTAAATGGGTTCATTTCCTTTTAATCAACAGTTCTGGTCAGGTCAGGCATTTCTACAAAGGGACTTCCTTCTAGAGAACTTGCGCCCAGAATCCCTTGGCAGGTCTATGGACATCTTTTCAGAATTATGGTTGTTTTTTTTTTAATAATTGAAGAAAATACTAAATTTCAGTTAAGAGTTTAGTGAAAATAAAGCTATGAATTTTTTCCACTCAAGTTCACAAACCCTATAAAATATGTCCATAAATCTTACATCAAGAAGTCTTATTCTAAATGTTCTACACTTTACTTCATTTTTACACTTCAAGGTCATTTATTGAGATGCAAACACAGGTTATGCATATGTGATACTGTTTAATGATTTAATACTTTCATAGACTTTTGCTCCTTTTTGTGAGTGGGCAGGGCAGGTAACATTCCTCTATTTTTACAGCTGAAGAAACCAAGATTGAAACTATCTCAACCAGGGTCACATCCTAAACTTTCAGCCAGAATCCAAGTCTGTTAATGCTACCCCCAAAGGATGACATCACACTGCCTCTCTTCCAAGTGCCCAACAGTGAGCTAGTAGAGTACTGTGAAAATGAAAGAAGCAGATAGGTCAACATCATGTCCTCAATGAGTTCACAGTCTGAGAATGTGGGACTGATATGACGGAAACAAATCAAGGTAAATGCTGGGCAGGACAGCTGGAACTTACCTGATGTTTAATGAATTGACCATGTGCTTATTTGGCTTCTAAGCCCAGAAAAGCTGTATGAGTTCAGAGACAAGGGGCAGCTAGATGGCTCTGGAATCAGGATGACTTGAGTTCAAATCTTGCCTCAGACACTTGACACTTATTAGCTATGTGACCTTGAGCAAGTCACTTAACCTCAATTGTCTTGCATGCTCACTCCAAAAAAAAGGGAGGGGTGTTCAGAGACAAGAGGAATTTCTGAGAACCTGTGCAGTTAGAGAGGGCTGCTCACAGGAACAGACATACAAGGTTCTATTGCAGGTTTTCATTACAGACTTTGGAAGGAAAGGGAATCTTCAGTCTTTTTTTCTTCTTTGTACAGCCAAGATCATCCTATTATCTTTTTCATCTAGTTTATTCTCCCTTGTGTGTCCCCAACACCAGTAAAACGCATTTCACAGAGCTGTCCAGATGCACAGATTCCCTCTGTCACTTCCTCCTGTCTTTTGTCAAATCACTCTCCATTTGTGAGACTCATTTTCCTCATTCCCAAAGTGGGGATAATAATTCATCCACTTTCTTCTATGACACAGGAGATTTATAAAGTATAAAGCTTATTTTAAATGTCAATTGGTATTATTATAAAGCTTCCATTAATGACTTCTTTCAACGTCTTATGTTGGTATGGAGATCATATATATCACCCTAAATTTGGAGCTTAAAGTGACCTTAGAGGTCATCTAATACAACCCCTTAATTTCACAGGTGAGGAATCTGAGGCCAAAACAGGGAAAGTCACTGCCAAGATTACCAGGTATTAATTGGCAAAGCTGGAGTTTGAACCACCGAATGGGTTGAACTGTAGCAACTCATTAATACCTTTTACTAAATTGTGGATGAATTGAGATCTGCTTTGGTGAATGTAGCCCCCAAAGTAAGGAAATCATACTTCCTTGATCCTATTAAAGTCTTCTTCTACACTGGGGTGAATTAGAGAATATAGAGTACACTTACCCTTGAAGTTTCCAATCTAATCAACAGTATAAACATCTGAGTTATAGTCAGAGAGGATCAAAGATCTACAGCTAGAAGAGGTCTCAGGGATCATAGAAACCAACCCCTTCATCATTTTAAAAATGAGAAAACTTAGATCTAATAAATTTAAATAACTTGCCCAAGGTCAAGGAGTAGTAAATGTCAAGGATAGGATTTGAACCAAGATCTTCTGAATCCAATCAGTGAACATTCTTTTTGCTGCCTCCATCTGTGATTGGGTAAGAAAAATGTCACATAAAACTACTACTTTAAGTAAGTCCTTTGGGCTTCTCCATTATGTCTCCAGGAACCTCATCCTCTTTCAATGTCACATCAATCTTATTGGTTTCCTCTGCCCCTCCATTTGGAAGGCAGAGACATGAACTTGTCCCTAAACTTTAATTTCAGGACAAAACCTACGTCAGCCATAAGTTCCCTTCCCATCTGACTGCTACAGGCCTCCTCCTCCTGGTAACCTCCTTGCCTCCATTTTCAGCTTCCTTTTCAATGTTGGCTTCCCCTCATTAAATTGTAAACTCTTTGAGAGAAGTGGCTGTCTGTCCTTTCACTCATATTCTCATTATCAGTACTTAGTACAGTGCTTCGTACAGCACATAGTAGGAACTTAATAAATATTGTTGATTAAATGGAAAGGTCATAAATGGGCTGTCCCAAAAGTTTTGAGGCAGTCTGATACCCTAAGACTTTTGGAAGACTCTGTATGTTCAAAAACATTTATAGAACCTCTTTATAGTAGCAAAGACCTGGAAACTGAGGGGATGCTCATCCATCAGGGAATAGCTGAAGAAGCTATGATATATGAACATAATACGTTATTATCTTGATGTAAGAAATGAAGAAGGAGGGGGGGCGGAGCCAAGATGAAGGAGTAGAAAGACGCACATACACATAGCTCCGAACCCACAACCCACAGAACAACTACAAAGAAGTAACTCATGGCGAAATCTGCACCCAGAGGCCACAGAACATTGGAGCAAGGGAGATTTCTGTTCCGGAGAGACCTGCAAACCTCTTGCAAAAGGTCCTTCGCGCTGCGGTCTGGGCGCTGGGACTGGGAGCTGAGTACAGCCCTGCCACGGCTGTGGCACCGAGAGGAACAGATCCGAGCGGGCTTCAGGGATGGGATCTCCAGTGGCCACACAACTCCCTCCACCCACAGGTGACAGGGGTCGGTGAGAGAGTCTCTTTGGCGGGTTGAGGGGGGAATGGGGTGCCCCCATGGCTCGGGCCCCCTCAGGAGACAGAAGCTGAGGGGCGGTGGCAGACTGGGGCTCCCCAAGCAGGCAGGAGCCTGGATCCATTGTTGAAGGTCTGTGCATAAACTCCCTGAGGGAACTGAGCCTGAGAGGCGGCCCTGCCCTGACCTGAACATCTGAACTTAATCTCACACTGAATAGCAGCCATGCCCCCGCCCAAAGCCCTGAGGCTGGAAGCAGCATTTGAATCTCAGACCCCAAACGCTGGCTGGGAGGATCAGGAGGCGAGGTGGGTGTGAGGAAAATATTCAGAGGTCAAGTCACTGGCTGGGAAAATGCCCAGAAATGGGAAAAGAAATAAGACTATAGAAGGTTACTTTCTTGGTGAACAGGCATTTCCTCCCTTCCTTTCTGATGAGGAAGAACAATGCTTACCATCAGGCAAAGACACAGAAATCAAGGCTTCTGTGTCCCAGCCCACCCAATGGGCTCAGGCCATGGAAGAGCTCAAAAAGAATTTTGAAAATCAAGTTAGAGAGGTGGAGGAAAAACTGGGAAGAGAAATGAGGGACATGAAGTCAAAGCATGAAAAGCAGATCAGCTCCCTGCTAAAGGAGACCCAAAAAAATGTTGAAGAAAATAACACCTTGAAAACTAGCCTAACTCAATTGGCAAAAGAGGTTCAAAAAGCCAATGAGGAGAAGAATGCTTTCAAAAGCAGAATTAGCCAAATGGAAAAAGAGATTCAAAAGCTCACTGAAGAAAATAGTTCTTTCAAAATTAGAATGGAACAGATAGAGGCTAAGGACTTTATGAGAAAGCAAGAAATCACAGAACAAAGCCAGAAGAATGGAAAAATGGAAGATAATGTGAAATATCTCATTGGAAAAACAACTGACCTGGAAAATAGATCCAGGAGAGACAATTTAAAAATTATGGGACTACCTGAAAGCCATGATCAAAAGAAGAGCCTAGACATCATCTTTCATGAAATTATCAAGGAAAACTGCCCTGAGATTCTAGAACCAGAGGGCAAAATAAATATTGAAAATACACTGATCACCTCCTGAAAGAGATCCAAAAAGAGAAACTCTCAGGAATGTCATAGCCAAATTCCAGAGTTCCCAGGTCAAGGAGAAAATATTGCAAGCAGCGAGAAAGAAACAATTCAAGTATTGTGGAAATACAATCAGGATAACACAAGATCTAGCAGCTTCTACATTAAGCGATCGAAGGGCATGGAATAGGATATTCCAGAAGTCAAAGGAACTAGGACTAAAACCAAGAATCACCTACCCAGCAAAACTGAGTATAATGCTTCAGGGGAAAAATTGGTCTTTCAATGAAATAGAGGATTTTCAAGCATTCTTGATGGAAAGACCAGAGCTGAAAAGAAAATTTGACTTACAAACACAAGAATGAAGAGAACCATGAAAAGGTGACCAGCAAGGAGAAGTCATAAGGGACTTACTAAAGTTGAACTGTTTACATTCCTACATGGAAAGACAATATTTGTAACTCTTGAAACATTTCAGTATCTGGGTACTGGGTGGGATTACACACACACACATGCACACACGCACACATACATAGAGACAGAGTGCACAGAGTGAATTGAAGAGGATGGGCTCATATCTTAAAAAAAAAATGAAATCAAGCAGTGAGAGAGAAAGATATTGGGAGGAGAAAGGGAGAAATTGAATGGGGCAAATTATCTCTCATAAAAGAGGCAAGCAAAAGACTCATTAGTGGAGGGATAAAGAGGGGAGGTGAGAGAAAAACATGAAGTCTACTCTCATCACATTCCACTAAAGGAAAGAATAAAATGCACACTCATTTTGGTATGAAAACCTGTCTTACAACACAGGAAAGTGGGGCATAAGGGGATAAGCAGGGTGGGGGGATGATAGAAGGGAGGGCATGGGGAGGAGAGTGTAATTTGAGGTCGATACTCATGGGGAGGGACAGGATCAAGAGAGAGAATAGAAGTAATTGGAGGCAGGATAGGATGGAGGGAAATATAGTTAGTCTTATACAACACGACTATTATGGAAGTCATTTGCAAAACTACACAGATTTGGCCTATATTGAATTGCTTAGCTTCCAAAGGGAAGGGGTGGAGAGGGAGGGAGGTAAAAAGTTGGAACTCAAAGTGTTAGGATCCACTGTCGAGTAATGTTCTTGCCACTAGGAAATAAGAAATACAGGTAAAGGGGTATAGAAAGCTATCTGGCCCTACAGGACAAAAGAGAAGACGGAGACAAGGGCAGAGAGGGATGATAGAAGAGAGAGCAGAGTGGTCATAGGGGCAATTAGAATGCTTGGTGTCGGGGGGGGAGGGGATAAAAGGAGAGAAAATTTGTAACCCAAAATTTTGTGAAAATGAATGTTAAAAGTTAAATAAAAAAAAAGAAATGAAGAAGGAGGCTTTCAGAGTTTAGGAAGAATTTTATGAACAAATTCGGAGAGAGGTGAGTAGAATCAAGAGAATGTACTGCAGAACCAACACTGCAAAATTGAACAATTCTGAAAGATAGAATTCTAATCATTTCCCTGACCAACTGTGATTACTGAGGATCAATGAAAAAGATGGTTTGTCTCTCTCATGGCAGAGAAATAAGAAAGCATTTTGGGAGGTTGGATATGTGATCATTGACTTTACCTGACATTGTTTAGAGGAAGGATTTGCTTTTCTTCCTTTGCTTTTCTTTCTTTACAGTGGGTAGGAAGAAGTAGAAGGGACAAAAAGAAAGACTGTATATTTTGGAAAGAAAGTAGTTTTAAAAGAAGAAAAGAAAAATCCCTAAGATAAGTCCAAGTCCCCCAATTGCTTACAACACATGAATCATATTCAGTGACAAGAACTTTTGAGGAACCTGGCATATCTCTGGGTTGTTTGCTAGCTGTATTAACTTATGCAGTGAGTTACTCAAAAGGAAGTACTTCAGTGGAAAGTGCTCAAAACAGGAGTCAAAATGACTGGAGCACAATCTTGGCTCTTTCTTTCAATTGCAACTTCACCTCAAGCAAATGTGTCTTTTTATTTGGGCCCCTCCCAGTGCAATATTCCCCATTCTAAGGGCCCTCCCACTCTGAAATTTTTGTTCTAATACCCGCCCTACCCAGCCCCGATATTCTCTCTTCTAAGGTCCCTCCTCAGAAGGAATCTCTGATATTCAAGTTTCCAGGTCTCTTCCAGCTATCACATACTGTGCTCTGTGTTTCAATGCGCCTCTTGGATGTGGTGTTCTATGACTCCTTACTCTGAATTCTTCTGGGGACTTTCAAGACACACGACAACCCTCTATGGGGGAGGCGGGGAGAGGCAACAAATCCTTTGCAATAAGAGAGAGAAAGTCCAGCTCTTGTCCCCTTCTTGCCCAGGAATTCTGAAACATTCATTTATCTAGTATTTGTTAGTTCAATGTCTGGTTACAAAAAATAAAAATAAAAAAAGCATAATTAATCATACATCTTTAGCATGGAAATTTTTAAAAAATATTCCCTAAAATTTATGGATAATCATGAAAATCTCTCAGATGTGAGTCAGAGCAACATAAATGATTAAGTAGAAATTCAAATTTTTAGTAAGAGATCTGACCTACATTTATTGATAACAGTATAAATATGAGGGCAGGAGAGGATATGGATGCTCTTGAACTCTTTATGAGGCACTTTCTTCTCATGTTCAGGGAGTTGATTTGTCCCGATCCATTTGTATACATGTATTGAAAAGATTAAAGCTCTCCCAGTTGGGAGTTATACTAATGGGTTTGTTTCTCAGTCCTCTCGGAGGCCACACATCATGTCTTGATTTGTATTTCATAGAATCTCAATTAGAAGGAACCTCAGTAGCCATTCACTTCAACTCATGCTCGATAAGTTTCCGTTACAACCTCACTCTGACAAGTGTTCCTCCAGTCTTTACTGGGAGATCTCTGAGGAGGGAGACCTCATCACCTTACCGCCACTTTTGGAGGGCTCTGGTTGTTCTAAAGGGTGCCACTGCTATTATAATTGTTGAGGTTAAGGCAAAATGCCTTCCACACTCAGAGAGAGAAATATGGAAGTCACTCACATAATGTAGCAGATCATGTTTGTGTATGTGTATGTGTTTGTGTATCATGTTCTGATTTGTTATACGATTTCTTTCATTTATCTTAGTCTGACTACATAGCATGACTATAGTGAAAATATACTCAATAGGAAAGTATATGTAGAATCTATACAGAATTGTATGCAGTCGTGGGGAGGGAGAGGGGTAGTGGGGGGTAGGTGGGAGGGGATAAAATCGCAATTGTATGGCAGTGATTGTTAAACATTAAAAAATAAAAAAAAATAATTGTTGAGGTTGCCGTTATTGTCTCTGTTTTCTGATATCAAGTCTAACATTGCCTCTAGGTAACTCTCAGCTATTCTTCTTGCTTCCCAGGATGTGGTAAAAAGACACTAATCATTCTTCCACATGACAACCCTTGAAATACTTGAAGACAATTCTTATTTTCTCCATCACCTCCCTGAGTCTTTTCTTTAGGTTAAACCACTCCCTCCCCCCTTCACCTGATCTTCCTAGGACATAAAACTGAGGCCCTCCACCACCTAGTTTATTCTCTTTAGACATTTTCCATATTGTCATTGTCCTCTCTCAAATGCATCTTCCCAACCTTATTGCCACCCCTGAAATGTGCTTTCACCAAGGTAGGGGACTGCAACTCATCCTGATTGCTAGTAATAGGTAAGTGCATTTTTTTGTGTGTACAGATATCTGTAGTCTTGGCCCTTTCTTATTGGCTCCTTTCTTGAATTGTGTTTCATGTGAATTTGGGGATATTTGCATGAATGAAAAGAAAAACATGTACTAAGTAATTAAATATATGCCAAGCATTATACTAAGTTCTGGGGATCCAACAGAAAACAGAGACTTCAGAAACCTCCATTCCCATGATGGAAACAACCCACAGAAAACTGACAGCTCTGGAAGGAAGTGTGGGCTTAGAAAGTCCCAGAGACTGTGTGTAAGAATAGGGCACTCAGCTGACATGTCTTTTTTGGAAATGATGGTAATATTAATGTTATTATTATTCCCAGAGGTAGAGGCAATAATGGGGTGGGATGGGGAGGAATAGGGAAAGCATGTGATGGCATGGCAAAAAAATGGTTGAGGTGAAATGTAGTCAGGATCTGGCCCTGATTAGGTGCAGTGGGCAGTGTGAGTTGGAATTCATGCATTCACCAATCAGGATGGCATAGTACCAAAGCTGACTGGTTTCTCTAGACATTTAGAGGGCACTACAGCAGGACAGTTTAGCAAGGGAAACAACCCATGAGAAGTATGGTCAGGATCTGAGACCAGCTAGATCCTGTGAGTCTCATTCACTCACCAATCAGGACAGCATGTCTTGAGGATGAGAATTCCCACCAAAATAAGAACCTTCTGTTCTTATTCTTTCAGCATAGCACCTACTCTCTATGACCTCTAGCTTTTAGAGGATCTACACATAGAGTCTTTTTTTCTTCTATTTCTTTTCTATTTAGAGTCTTTTGATTGAACTGGCAAAGTGCTAGGAAAATTCATTCTTATCAGCCTTCATTAGGTGCACTCCATCCCTGGCTAAAGGTTGGTCATTCCTCAGTTTTAAGCCATGGTCCTGATATCCAAATTCTCTTCTCCTTAGGAAGCTGTTCATTTCCTGAATATCACTTTTGCTTCTGAACTTCCTGATTTCAATTTGTAGCAGTGACAGAAATAACTCCAGCTGTGGTTCCCCTAAAATCTTCAGTGTCCTGCCTAAGATTACATAAATTTTAAGAAGACTTTATAGATTCCTTCTGGCAGTATCATTAGTGCCAGTGAGGAGTGCCATTCACTGTGACAAATCTTGAGTTCTCTGTCACATCTTAAATATGAGCCCTGAGGAGACAGGAGATGTCTCTCTTATTATTAGGCTGACAAAAATTTGTGTGAGGGCCCTCTCACTTACTGCCATGACTCTCCTTTTCTCTCTCTGACCCTTGATGGATGATCTCCCACACCTGTGGAATCACAGAATCCTCTGAGGTCCTTTCTCCTTTCTCAGCTCCTTTCTCATCAATGTGTAACTCTCTACTCTGAGATGAAACCCATGTTTCTTAATCCAAATGTTTAAGGATTCTTTACCCCGACCCATTGTTAATGTCTTCCCCTCTGATCTGGCCTTCCTTTTTCTCTTTAAGTATGTTGTAGTTACAAGTGATTTGCACATTATCTCTCCCATTAAAATGTAAACTTCCCAGGGGCAGGCACTGGGGTTTTCATTAATGTGTGGCAGTTAGCATAGACCTCTGACACAAAGACAATACTTCATAAATGTGTGCTGACTGCTTTCTCTCTCCCTCCTACTGACCCAGGTTCTCTCCCTCTCTCTCTCTCTCTCTTTCTCTCTCTCCTCAGATTTTTTTCCTTCTTTGTTTCCTCATTGAAGCCCTTCAAAAAGCCCTTCCAGGTTTGTTGGTATTTTTCAGAAATACTTCATTCACTATAGTAGCCTTAAGCTTGGAGAGGAATTCTTAAACTAGGATTCCTAAATTGAAAATCAATTAAACGGTTTTTAAATGACTTTAATATCAAGAGATATTTCATGAAGATATATCATCAATCAAGAGATATGTTCTAGGAGAATGAAGAATTGCTGAATTTGGCTGTCCTCGGCCTACGGTGTTGGAGTAACCTTAGCTCCTATTACTCTGCTTCAGGAATCCTATGCTCCCACAGAAATGAAATGCTCCCTCTTCCCCAGACATGTTCCATGCTCTTGGACTACTAGGCATTCACTCATACATTTCCTCTTTCTTCTTTTTTTAACTTAATTGTTTTAATTAATGAAAAGCTCTCTTCTTCTCCACTGCCTTCTCTCCTGTTCTTTAAACTCCCTCCCCTTTTCTCACTTCCTTCTTTAAGGCCCACAGTGAAGTATGTCTCTTCCATGAAATCTTCCCCAATTCCCCCAACTAAATGTGACCTACTGTCTTGGAAATACCCTGACACAGAGCTTGGCACATAGTTGTCAATCAATTACTTGTTTACTGAATGTATATAATAATTGAGGGAATGACTATTGCAAAAAGACCAATTATCTTTGTAAGTATCTGTTGCTGAGATATCACAACCTCCCATGACCAGGAATTGTAAACCAAAGTCTTCTAATATGACCCTCCCTGGTCTCTTAGCTGAACTGGATGTCATGGATGAATCTTGTTGTATTTTCGTCTCCTTCCAAGTTTCTACAGTAACTGAATCTTACCACTTAGTAAGCAGCTTTTCCACACTCTAATTCTTCATTGGCAGAAGAGACTCTTTTGACACCTCAACACACATGTAAAATATTCACCTTTCCATCTCTATATATTCTTCCCATTCTTTTGAAACCCACTTGGGCATCACCTCCTCCAGGAAAGCTACTATGTTTCCTACCAATTGGCTCCTCCACTTTCTTATCACACTCTAGAATGCTCCTTTGTACCTGTAATTTTTTAATGGATATTCTAGTTTGTTCTGGGTCATATCTTCTCGCCTCACTCCACCACTAGATTATAAAGTCTTAGAAGGCAAGGAATGTTTCTCTAGTCTATTTCTGTATCTCCAGCTCTGGGACTGAGGTCCTTCAAATGTTTAACAAATCTTTATTTTGTTGAATTTCAGATCAATTCCATTGTACTCACTTTTATTGACAGCAAAGGACATTTCATAGATGAAACTCTCCATAATTATAACGTTGCCATTTTCCCAGAATTTATTCCTTATAACTTGCTCCAGGAACAGAAGTCTTTGGATTTTGGATTGTACAAAAACTTTGGACTGTAAACAAACACACACACATACATATATTTTCACATATGAATATGTGCATCGCATATGCACATGCATGCATCATACAATGCCTACATATTATATATACAAATGTATGTATGTACATATGTATACATATACATATACATATATACATATATATATATATATATATATATATATATATAATCCAGTACTTGCTTATGATGCATTTATGTTCTATTAGATTTTCTTCCAAGTTCTTCACCTCTCTTGGTTAATGTAGAAATATCCTTTTGCTCTAATTGCAGTACAAATAGAATAGTGAGATCAACAGAAAGAAAAAGGAGCATATCACTATGGATGATGCCTGTGACCTCTGCGCCAAGGTTTCTTTGGAAACCCTCCCATACTACGTGCTGGTAATTAATTCCACAATAGTTGTTCAACATTATGAGATGATATATCGTTATCTATCTCACTTATTTTTGTCTCCAGTATCTATTTTAGGAAGTAGATTCTTAAATCAGCAATTAGAAATGTCACTTGCACTTTCTTTATGATTTGCAAAGTATATAATTGAGAATAGTAATCAAATTCTTTGACAACTTCAGCAGTATAAAAATGGCAGATAATTGTAAATTTTGGAAAGCATGGATAATATTTGTCTTTTTTAGAACATTTTACTGATCAGCAATAAGCCTAGTTATCTTGGTCTCTATCTCTCTCAGTTTTGTTTCCTGTTGACTCTTAAAGTCAAGATAGATTTTTAAAAGAAGTTTCTTTAGGAAAGGAGAAAGTAGCTTAAAGAAAAATGGCCAGTCAAGGTCACACAAAGAGTTCACTTGCCCCTGTCTCTAGTACATCTTTCCAACACCCCTAGCCAAGGGTGACTGATGCTCCCCTCCTAGCACTTCAACCACCTTCTGATCCTCATTTGCATCAACTTTATGTGTCTTTCTTCTTCCTATGTGTCCCCCAATGGTAACTCCCTAGCCCTACATCTGGAATAAAGTAGGGGCTTAATAAATACTTGCTAATTGTTTGGGGGAGGCTCCTCCAATACAGAAAATCCTTTGAGTTTCTGAGGTCAATTCCCTTCAAGAAATGTGTCATGTGTACTTTATGCTTGGAGTACTGAGCTCGATACTGAGGCCACAGGCACAAAATCAAACAGAGACAGATGGGAAGCTAGGCAGGCAGACAGAAAGGTGGGCAGGGAGACAAACAGACAAGCAAACAGACAGACAGGCAAACAGAGAGGTGGACAGGTGGACAGGCAGACGGATAGGCAGGGAGGCAGAGATGCAGACAGACAGATAGACAGGCAGGCAGACAGAGAGGTGGTTAGAGGTCAGGCAGAGGGATAGGCAGGGAGGCAGGCAGAGAGACAGACAGGCAGGTAGAGAGGTGGAGGAAGGGAGGCAGGTAGATAGAAAGAGAAGCAGTCAGGCAGAGAAACACAAAGACATTTCCTTTCCTGAAGGCACTTGTGTTCTGCTGCAAGAATACAATAGCATGCATACAAGTAAATTAAATCTTTATAAACATTTCAAAAATGAGAGAACATAAAACTGTGGGGATGGGAAAGAAATCAGGCTTCCTTTTGGAAGTAGTGCTTGATTCTGTCTTTGAAGGAAGCTAAGGAGTCTGAAGCAGAGATCTAACAATTCTCCTGGAAAAGGCACAGGTCTGGGTGATGGACTGTTGGGGAAGGGAAAGAAAAGGGGTGATATAGATACGTTAGTGGAGAGTGAGAGAAAAAATGAAAAAGGGAAAAGTGTGAGTGAAACTTTTATACATATATATATATATATATATCTGTTGTGTTTGTTTATATGTATACATATACTCTATGTATTGTGTGTGAGCATGTGTGCACATAACAGAGCAAAAGAAATCTCAGCCAGGGATAAAACCAATTAGGAAAGTCGTTGAGACAACAGAGTCCTGCAGCCACAGCCAGCATCATCATGAGGTACCAGGTATGCATGTGTTCGTCCTTCATTGCCAAAGAAGACAATGCCATTAGAGAAATGATAACGTGACTTGCACTTGACTTTGTTTTGAGTGAGGGAGGGCTGTACAGGTCTCCAGCCTCACTTCTCCTCCAGAGTCATCTGAATCCAGTGAACAGAAATTTACCAGTATGGCTAGAGATGACCCAGGAAGAGGCAATTGGGATTAAATGACTTGCCCAAGGTCACACAGCTAGTGAGTGTAAAGTGTCTGAAGTGAGATTTGAACTCAGGTCCTCCTGACTTCTGCACTGGTGCTCTATCCACTGCACACCTAGCGGCCCAAGGTACCTTGGAGAGCCCTCGGAAAGGTACTTCTCATCTCCCAGCAATGAGACCTTGTTGAGAGAAACATTTGGGACCTGGACTTCCTAAGATCTTTTCCCACGTCAGTGATTCCCAGCCTAATCTAGAGATAATGCAGCTCGCTTTTTAACTTCAAAAATTATTCATAGACATGAGAGTAATTGTACTATTCATTGAGAAAATATGTGATGATAAATATGAACCATGAAAACAGTAAAGCTTTTAAGTGAAATCATATTTCATTAATCACAATGATAGTTACACATATTTGAAAAATAGCAATGTATATATGCATGAAACATATTCATTATTCATTCTATAGAAGGTATATTTGTTCATTAATGAAACCAGTCACACTGAATACTTTGTTAAAGATAAACAGAAATTAAAATGACAATGGCACATACGTGGATTTGTAGGCACCTCACAATAACTCAGTCTCCAGGTTGCATGATGGAAACTTAGTGCACAGAGCAAATCACAGAGTCCTATATACATTCAATGTAATAAAATTGAATTGAATTAATCATGCAACATTGTTCTAATTATATAAATCACAGACTTTGACAGGCTTATTGCAATGGAAATAATGGTCATTCAAAAAGAACTAGCCATCCACAAAAAAAGAAAGTGGGGGAAGAATGCAAATTGCCAGTTAGGAGGGCTGTCCATTGAGTCAGTCTATCAGACCACAAATTTCAAACAGACACTATAGATGGACAAGGGACTGGGCTAGAGCTGGAGAGAAGGAGCTTGGATATCACCACATTTGGGAATATGAGAGGTATTTTTGAAGATCTGAGTTGTTTGTTGTTGCCAAAGTACTTATTTTTAACATCTTCCAATGCCACTTATTGCTACAAATTGTGGAAGGCCGTGAGATCAGAGGAACTGCAACTACAAATAAATGATATGCTAAGGGAGAAACACAAGAAATGTGTAAAAAAGGCTTCTCCATTTGCCAATGATGAATTGACCATATGAGAGGTGGTATAAAAAATGATCAAACATGTAATTGAAAGACAAGGTAGGCTGAACAGGCAGCCAGTGAAAGGGAGAACATATAGGCAGCTCAATGATGCATGTGGAGACATGGAATTTGACATTCCAAGAACCAGACAAAGACATCTGTTGGGTTGAACAACACTCTACAGAGAATTTTCAGAATTGCGTGGACCAAAGTTGCACAGAATGAGAAAGCAGTAGGTAGTGCTGGAAAAGAAATCTATGACTTTGTGTATGGTGATAAGAGTTTAAATGTTGATTCTGCCACATTCTGCCTGTGTGATCTGGGACAAATCACTTAACCACGTTGTGCCTCAGTTTCCTCATCCATAATATGACAGTGTATTTCTGTATACAGACTACCAACATCTCTCACAACCTTTGGTATATAATTCAATGATTCAACTACTCTGTGCCTCAGTTTTTTTCTCTGTAAAATGGGGGTAAGGGGCAGCATTGAAATCAATGTATTCTGAAGTCTTTTATCTCTAACTTTATGATCCCATGATTCAACTTCCTGTTTAACCTTGAACAAGTGACTTAGCCTCTCTGAGCCCAAATTTCCTCCTCTGTAAAATTAGAGGGTTGAGTTAGATGGCTTCTTAGGTCTCTCCCAGTTCTAAATTGTGGGTCCTACGGTTATATGAACTCAACTTCCCTGGGTCTACGTAAAATGGAGGCAGTATTGAACTAGATAGGTGATGCTTTCAAGTTATAAATCTAAAACCCTATCTCTTGCTGCTCACTTGTCCTATTTACTATGTCCTCAGATGAGTCACCTAAACTTCCTGGGGTTCAGTTTCCTCCTCTGTAAAGTCATACTATTAAACTATGTTACTTCTGAGGTCCCTTGTTATCCCAGTTTTGTAATATCTAAGGGCAGAAGAAATACCCCATCAAGATCACATATCTACTGTGATATTGAAGTTGCTTCCTATGATAGAGGATGGATAGAATCAAAATCACTTCCCACATTCGAAAATTTCCACCCATATTTTCATGCACCTTTTAGGAATCTCAACACTGAGCTCTAGCCATCCATCAGAGCAGAATGTTTGCAATCCCTCCATTGCTGCCGGACAGTCAACCTACTAGAGCATCAGGTGGAATTCCAGTTCTTTGGGCAAAATGACAGGTTATCTCAATCTAACTTTCTTTTACAAGATTCTGCCATCACACGCACACACACACATACATACATACATACACAGGAGTAAGTTAATTACCTAGTTAGTTCGGAAATGTTTATCAAGCACTAACTGTGTGTCCATCCTTGGGGAAGCCAAAGACTTGCTCCCCATCCTTAACATTTCTCCTATTTGTGACCTTGTGGAAGAGTCATTAAAGGTAAATTGCTCAAGAATCACAGGGAGAGACCGGATTGTATAAGCGGTGAAAGCAATCAGGAAGAGCTGTGTGCTTTTGTGTGGATAAAGAGGGGAGGATTTGGACTGGCAGAAAAGGCAGGGATTGGGGTGGGTGAGAAAGAACAACACATTCAAAGGAAAGGGAGATAGGAACTCAGACTGCAAAGGTGAAAATTAAAAAAAAAAGTTCCAACCCCCAAGAAGCTTACAATCTAATAGAAAGATGGGAAATGTGCACAAGTAGGTACAATACAAGAGACAATGTGATAAGGGTAAGAAAGAAATTGAGACAGTACTATGAGGACATTGGAGACAAAAGAGATCACTTTTCAAAGTTGTAGGAAACTGTGAACACTTGAGCATGGCTATGGCATGATGAAAGGGGCATCAGGAGGGTGACAGCAGAGTTAACGCTACTATGTCCTTTTCAAACTCTTTTAGTCTCTTGTTGATGTGAAGGAGAAAAATTGAAGAAAATGGAAAGCTTGAAAGGAATCTAGACTGAAGCCTTTTTACCTTTTAAGGACATCTGTGCTGGTTAATCAATCAATTAACAAAATTAAATATATGTTAAGGAATTTTCTTTTAACCTTATCTCAACGTGTGTGCATGCCCTAAATCAATTTGAAATGATCATAGGATGTTGGTAATTGGATGAGAGGTAGATGATGTCACACAAGCAATGTCTTATGATTAGGTGAGAATATTAAGACAAACCTATTGAACTACATGTGAAAATAACAGTGAATCTGTTGGTAAATTCAGTCCAGGGAGAAAAAAAGATAATTAAGCAATGAGTAATTTTAGACTCAGGAATTCCTTAAAGAAGCAGATGCTTGTGCTTAGATCTGAGGCCAGTATGGGAATGGAAAGTAAAGAATAAGCCCAGAGAGAAATCCCCTTTCCTTTTCCCCATCATCTTCTGGCCATCATCCGGTAGAGAGACATATTGAGGGCAAATAGATGATCACCAGAGAAAGGAGAAGATATACGGGATGACACAGTATGGAGAAACATAAACAAACACAGGTATGGATAGATGGAGATGGATAGTCATCCAAAGTAGGAAGCAACTTCAAAGATCAAAACCTCTTGTACCAGGGAAGAGTGTTGATTATGGACTCAAAAAACATTTTCCAGTAAGCTGGGTTTGTTAATTACCACCTTTGCTATGATCCCTGCTCATGTAATTCATTACCATTGTATTTTAAATTTGAGTCCACTTTCCCAAGGACTTTGTGGGCAAAAGAAGATAATGTGGTTTAGGGGTGATGTTTCGTACTAATTTTGTACTTTTAGTATCACATCTCCAACAGACTTTCAGACATATTGAATTGGATGTCCAGTAGACATTAAACTCAACATGACCAAAATTGAACTCATGCTCTTTCCCCCTACACCTTCCTCCCTTGTCCTACCTTCCTTGTTAGTGTAGAAGGCAAAAACCTCCTCACAGTCCCTCAGGCTTACAACCTAGAAATCATCCTTGACTACTCACTATGTTTCATCCTGCCTCCCATATACAAGTTCTTTCCAAGGCCCATCACTTCCACCTTTGCAACATCTCTTGGATATGTCCTCTTCTCCCCTCTGACACTGACTCCACTCTGGTGCAGAACCTCCTCATCTTGTGCCTGAACTATTTCAATAAGTACTGGTGAGTCTACCTGCCTCAAGTATTTCCTCACTTGAATCTACCCTCCATTCAGCTACCAAAGTGATTTTTCTAAAGTTCAAGTCCCACTATGTCATACCCCTCCTCAATAAACTAAAATGGCACCCTTTCAGTTCCAAGACTTAATACAAAATCTTCCATTTGATATTCAGAGTCCTTTATAGCTTAGTCCCATCTTACCTTTCCAGTATCCTTACACCTTAGCCTTTACTTTGATCTTTGATCCAGTAAAACTGGTTTCCTGGCTCTTCCACCACCACCATATTCCATCCCTAGCTTCACATCTTTTCTCTGGATATCCCCCTTGCCCAGAATGCTCTTCTTCCTTGCCTCCAGTCTTCCTTTAAGTTTCAACTAAAATTCCAACTTTTCCAGGAATCCTTTCCAACCTCTTTTGATTCGTCTCTCTGTTAATTTCTATTTAGTCTGTCTTTAGCAAATTTGAGCATATTTGTTTTCTAGCTGTTGCCTCTCTCATTGGTTTGTGATCTCCTTGAAAGCAAGGACTATCTTTTGACTCTTTTCTATCCCTAATGCTTCAAACAGTATCTGGAACAGTATTTTGTCCTTAATAAATGTTTATTGACTGAATGATAATTATATTTAATATAACTTCTTAGCAAATACCTTCTGTAAAAGAGAAGTTAGTCTACTGACTGATGGTCAGTGATAAATACACTAGTAGGGGCTCATGTATGAAAAGCACTGCCCCTAGAACCCTGAGGAAAGAAGTAACCAGGATCCTATTGATGTCTTCAACCCAACAATCCATGTGGAAGTTTGGGAAGTGACTCTGAAGGACATTTCATATCTTTAATACACCAAGGTGAAATTTGTACCAGGGTGAATCTTTAAAAATTGTAAGAAGCTTTATTGAGGCCTATTGAGTTGTTGACAACTCTCATTCTAGAAGCTGTCAAGGGCTACATGTCCCTGTACCCAGAGTCTTCAAGTTGTCACCTTTATGGATCATGCCACATAAGGTTTAGTGTGTTCTTATAACACTTCTGATGTGTGGCAGGCAACTACGTTTTTTCATGAGTTAACAGCTGATGACTGCTTATCACTTATCATTAAGATGTAAATCATGTTATTTTACTATTAAGGCATATGTCACTCAAGTGCTGAAATGTTTGTATCTTTGGGATACATATTAATTCTCTGGGCATGTTAGGAAGGATGCTGACAACCTAGAATCTATCCCAAGAAGGGTAACAAAGGTTGTGAGGAGACAGAAGACTAAGTCACAAGAGAAAGGTTACTGGGCGAGAGAAGAGAGGGCTCAGTGGATACATGAGAGCTGTCTATAGTATGTGAAAGGTTGTCCCTGGAAGCCATACTAGTCTTGTTCATCTTGGCCCCAGAGGGCAGAGCCAATAAGTAGACAGAAGCTATAAAATAATAAATTGTGACTCAATGCCAGGATTTTTTTTTTAATGTAAAGATTCAATGAGGTCACGGATATGGAAATGCTTTTCTAATTTTAATAAACATTTGTAAAGGTGTAATTTGTAAAACTCTAGAGCAATGTGGAAGGTGAGGGATGACATTTTATGATCAACCAAGAAGCCTCTATTGAGCACCTTTGATGTACACAGCACAGTGCTAAACACTGTGGGTAGAGTGATGGAAAACAAAAAAGATGTCATTAATATTTAATTTCTCTGTGTGTGTCTACTATTGTGCGGGTACATTGCATTCCAAGAAAATTAAAAATAGGATAAAAACAAAGTACTTCCTGGGTGATGGGTGGGAGAATATTGGGGGGGAGGTGTAATATACTACCAGAGACATCTTAAAAGGCCATCAGGTAGAAGGCAGCCTCGGAAATGAGCCTCAAAAACACCCCAAGAAACTAGGAGACCTAAGAGGTGACCAGGAGAAGGGAAAGCATTCCAGGTATGCCAGATGACCTGGGCAAGGATGTGAAAATAGGATAATTGAAAGTAGGAAGGTTTAGCTGGACCACTGATAGGTAAGAGGGACTTTGGCCAACTGTTCTTTATTTTGACTGCTGGGGTAGGAATGGTGTGGTTTGGTTTTGGGTCTTTTGGCTTTTTTTAGGTGACCAAAGAGTCTTTATTAACTTCTTGACTCAGCCTGGGTGTTCAGTTTATGGCCCTAATGCCGCAGGACTTTGGTGTCATTGGTCTCTACCACCCTTTGCCATCTACAATCCTCTGGGTGCTGGTCTTTTGTAAGGAATTGCTGCTGCTGTCCAAGGCATGCACAAGATTGAAGTCCTCCCCATTCTCCAGCAGGTTTTGATAGGTGTTGATCTCTGCTTCCAGTTTGTCCTTAATGTTGAACAGGGCCTAGTATTCCTGGGCCTGGCTCTGCCCCTCTGTCCATGTTTGCCCCAGCTCTGCTTCCACGTGCAGCAGGCCTGTATTGATCTGCTCCATGTGGATAGCATATCGGGTCTCCACCTCCCTTAGGCTGTAGTTCAAGCTGATTTGTAAATTTCGAAAGTAATCCAGGTCAGTCTCTAGGGACTGGACTGTATGTTTCAGCTTGGTGACAGTGTTTCAGGCTGCTTCCACCTCCTCAGATGTTATGTTGATTGTCACTGTGCTCTCCACAATCTGCTGGGACTAGTATTTATCAAGCTTCTCTCTGTTTTTCTGAGCCAAAGCATCATATTGAGCTTAGATATCAGCCATGACCTTGCTCAAGTCCTGCTATTTGTTGAGAATCCACCTCCATGGTCAACCCAGATTTGAGTTTGTAGAGAATTCACCTCCTCTTCATGACTCTTCCTCATATAAAGTAGCTCTTCCTTCAAGGTTTCAATCTCTGTCTCTAGCTGCAACTTGGTCACGTTGGTGTCATCGATGACCTTCCGGGGACCATGAATGTCACTTTCTACAGACTGTCTCATGGCCAGCTCTGCTGATGTCTTCTGAAGTCATCAGCTGCCAGATGGGTATTATCCACAGGTAGTTCTGGTATTGTCCACAGAGCTTGTATAAATCTGCTCCTGCAGATTCTCAATCGTCTTTAAATAGTGTCCCCATTCTCTGATCTGAGGTCCCTTCTTGTCCAAATGTTTCATGTTTTTCCCTTCCAATTAGCGATTCTCAGTCTCTAGGCTCTGCTAGCACTCCAGAGAGGAGGCAAGGTGTTAGTTAAGGTCCTGCATGGTCTCCTTCTCCCCCTGGATTCCCCTGATCCTGGCCAGATATACCATCGGGTTCCCAGCCCCCAATTCTCAGCAGAAGCTGGTGGCGCAGGCGGTGGAGATTCAGGAACTGGAGCCACCCACATCCTCATAGACCCTGGCCACACAGCTGACCAGCCCAACCTGGTGGGTGGACGCTTGGACTGAGCCCAGGGAGTGGGAGTTGGTGGAGAAGGTGGTGGAGTGGGTAGTGAAACTTATGATCTCAGTAGAGGAGAGCTGGACCCAATAGGAATTGGTTTTGCTACCTTTAGCAATTGCAGGGCATCACTGGTGGTTGATAAATGTTTGTTGATTGGTAACAGGTCCTTAGTAAATATTTATTGAATTAAACTGAAGCCTGAAAGGTGGGGAAGGGAGTGAGCAAAGGCACAAAGATGGGATATCACAAAATATGCTTAAGACACGGCAAATGGAGCCTTTGGCAGCATTTGAAAGTAAATGCCAAAGAAATAGGGCTAGAAAGTCAGAGTGTGACCAGACTGTGGAGGTCTCTGGTGCCATAGGAGACCATGGGTTCTTCAATTGGGGAAAAGAGGCAATGTGGTGCCACTATTAGATTATTCAGACCATGTGTGTTCCCAGTAGAGGGTGAGGAACATGATTTTTGTAGTTGAAGAAAGATCCTTTTATTCATTCTCATCCAGGCCCTCTGAATAATTCCATTGGTTGTGGTATAACCATCTTTCTAAATCAAATTAGTAAGATGTTGAACATTACCTGTCCTAACCTTCTCTGAATATTCAGGTCAGAAATAGGTGCTGTTCATCTCACTACATGGTGTAAACATGCTCTTAATAAGGACCCCGGGCCAGATTCTGTGCCAGCTTGTGAATAATGAGCACTGAATTCTATTAGCGTTCAGGATTAAATATCTTCTGGCTCAGTGTGCTTGGCTAGCCACTGATGATCTGTCACGGAGCCCCTGAAGTTTTCTCCAGAAAGTTCCTAGAGGACAGACGTCCCTGCCATTGTTACAATACACTAGTTTTGTTTGTTAGTTAGATGGTTTTGTTAGTTAGATTTCTAGGGGCTTGCCAAAAAGCAACTGAACTCAGCACTGCAATGAGTAATCAGGTGGGCAAGTTCTGAAGTGTTCTGGGTCATTTTCTTGTTCAATGAATATTAGTATAATTTCTCTACCAAAGGACAGCAATTGGAATCATTTTTTGTTCTCGGTTGAGGAAAAGATGGAAGGAACCTTAGGAATCATTCACCTAGTCTAATACTTCCATTGTACAGATGAGGAAAGGAAGGCCAAAAAGACACATGAAGCAGCTAATGAATTAGTAGCAGAACTAGGATTCCAACTCATTTCCTCTGACTCCAAATGCAATTCACTTTTCTAGCACCAGGTAGCCTGCTGCACCAGTCTAATAGCAGTAATAGCACTCTCAACATTATAGACTTTCCAAATATCTGATTCTGGTCCCCAGAGGGCTACTAATCTCATTTTTACCTGAAGAAGGAATTTCCCAAAAGCATTCCTGAGAAATGGTCCTCTGCTCCAATGACCCTTAGGTTTTGGGTCCACAGCCCACTAGCACAGGGCATACAAAGAATATCCAGAGTGAAGCAGATGGGGAAAGGAGGGGACACAGTATCATGATGAAAAGAAAACAGAGATGCTGCATCTGGAGAAGAGAAAGTTTAGAGTATGAGCATGCATTTCCAACAGAAGCCCACCCATTTGCATTATACCTCCTTCCCTTCAATGTTGCATTCTGTACTCTCTCTGCTAGGCTGCAGATACCCCTTCATCCTGGAAATGCAGGCAGCCCTGGTTTCTCTTCCCCCAAACCCCTTTTCAGCTCCTTTCCCTTCCTAAGCACCTTGAGAGCAGGGATTGCCATCCTCATTTTTGAGCTTCCAGCTCTCAGCACTGTGCCTGGCACACAGGGAGCACTTAATAAGTCCTTGGTTATTTGACAGAGGCAAAGAGCAAATTTTCTAACTCAGATCTTTCTGAGGCAGGTCTTAAAATAGGGTCACAAAGAGGGAAAGACAACTTAAATGACTCAACAACCAAAGTATTCTGTAGGTGCCTAATAAATACTTGTTGAGTAATAGCCTACTGAGGTGGTCATTAAAGCTAGTGACTATAGAAAATAGAGGACAGGGAGAGGAGAAATATTGTAAAAGTTTAGGGCTAGGGAGAATTTGTCTGTCCTGAAAATCTCCCTCACCCCATGTGCATGTGCACACATGCACACACATGTACATGCCCAAGCACACACCCCTCCTCTGGTAATGGCCCAGGAAGCACTTTCTTTCTTCCTAGCTCCGGAGAAAACACATCTGCACCCCTGAGAGCTGGGAGATGAAGCTTAGTTTGACATCAGAAGGTCTTGGTTTCATAAATTCTTACTGAACTGACTGCCAGCATTGCCCTGTGTTGGAAGCTCCAGATGAATGAGCCAAAGTTCCAGGCCTTAGACAGTCTATAGTCTAACAGGGAGACAATCTTAGCTAAGAACTTGATTTGTGCCAGATCTAGATCTGGGAGATGCACAGGTATAAAAGAGGGTAGGGCTTCCTTGGTGCTTACAGTCTAATAAGGTTTGGGATGCAACTTACATAGAGAGAAACAGAATGAGAAGTAGAAGGTCATGCAGAAACAGGCTGAGACCTCCAGGACACCTTGACATGAGGATGATCCTTGTTCCCTGAGACCATCAGAGATGGCTTCATGGAAGAGGCAAAAGTTTCCCTTGATCTGGAAGGATGAGAAAACTTTCAGCAGTCAGAGATAAACTCATACCACGGAACATTTTTATCAGGAAAAATAGACTAGAATCAGACAGGGTAGAGCAAATATGGCAGAGTAGAAGGACGACCTATAAGAGCTCTTCCCCCACAGCCCATAAAATACCTGTAAAAAGTGACTAAAAATTTCTAGAGCAGCAGAAGGCACAAAATGATGAAGTGAAAGAGATTTCCAGTCCAAGGCACCCTGGAAGGCCAACAAGAAAGTTCTATCACACCAGTCTCAGAGCAGAGTGCAGCACATGGAGCACAGTCCAGTCTTGGTCATGCATTATGGCTCAAACAGGATAGGAACAGGTTTCAGGAGGAGGAATCCCCAGCAGTGGGTGCGGTTCTCAGATTCCTCAATCCACAAACCCCAAAGGCAGCTTCAAAAGTCAGTGAGAAAGCTCTTTCACCTGGGGAAGAAGGTAACACAGTCTGGTCCTGGCAGCCCTGGGCCAGCAGCATCCATTTTTGTAGCCTTCCACCTGAAGACCCTGGGGGAATCGAGCAGCTGATCTGGGACTCAAGCCTGGGGGGTGGCTCTGGGGTGAGGAGGAGTGCTGGCATGCTGGAGCTGGAGGCAGTTGTTCTGGAGGGGGAATCATACTCACAGATCCTGGACAGAAAAGCTTGTGGTAACTCCCAGACCAGAGTGCAGGCCAGGAGAGGAGCAAACTCCTCTCACTTGATTGCAACACTTTGGAGGAACTGAGAGCTTACATGTACCCAAAGCACACCTTCCTCTTGACAAAGAACTCAAAAGTCAAGTAACTGGCTGAAAAAATGCCCAAAAAAGGGAAAAAATAAGACTATAGAAGGTTATTTTCAGATCAGGAAGAGCAATGAATATTATCAAAGGAAGACGTAACAGTCAAGGCTTCTGCATCCAAAACTCCCAAAATAAATATGCAATGATCTCAGGTCATGGAAGAGCTCAAAAAGGATTTTGAAAATCAAGTACGAGAGGTGGGGAAAAATCGGGAAGAGAAATGAGAACAATGCAAGAAAATCATGAAAAGCAAGTGAAGAGCTTGCTAAAGGAGACCAAAAAAAGGCTGAAGAAAATAACACCATTAGAAATAGACTAACCCAAATGGCAAAAGAGGCCCAAAAAGCCAATGGGGGGAAGAATGTTTTAAAAAAAAGAATTAACTCTCCAGCTTCTGGGATAAGAACTCAGTGTTCGAAAAAAATTGCTGGGAAAACTGAATAAAAGTGTGACAAAAAGTAGGCATAGACCAATGCCTGACACTGTACACAAGAATAAAATCTAAATGGGTACATGATCTAGGTATAAAGATTGATGCTATGGACAAATTGGTGGAGCATGGAACAGTGTATTTATCAGATTTATGGAGAAGGGAAGAAATTTTGACGAAAGAAGAGATAGAAAGCATTATGAAATGCAGGATCAATAATTTTGATTATATTAAACTGAAAAGTTTTTGCACAACCAAACCCAAAGCAACCAAAATTCAGAGGGATGTAGAAAACTGGGAAAGAATTTTTATAACTAATGTTGGTGACAAAGATCTCCTTTATAGAATGTATAGAGAACTGAGTCAAATGTATAAAAATACAAGTCATTCCCCAATTGATAAATCTTCAAAAGATATGAACAGGCAATTTTCAGAGGAAGAAATTAAAGATGTCTATATTCATATGAAAACATGCTCTAAATTACTATTGATTAGAGAGATGCAAGTCAAAACAACTCTGAGGTACCACATCACACCTATAAGATTGGCAAACATGACAGAACAGTAAGATAATAAATGTTCGAGAGGGTGTGGGAGAGTTGGAAATATTTATAGAAATTCTCTTTGTGGTAGCCAAAAACTGGACATCAGTGGGATGCCCATCCATTGGGGAATGACTGAATAAATTATGGTATATGAACAAGAAGACTTCAGAGAGACCTGGCAAGACTTATACAATCTGATGCTGAGCGAAAGCAGAACCAGGAGAATATTATGCACAGTAACAACCACGTGTGCTAGAGTTTTTTCTGGTAGACTTGGAACTTCCTTGCAATGCAAGGACTTAAAAACAATTCCCAATGCTCTTCTAAGGCAAAATGCCTTTCACATCCATAGAAAGAACTATGGAATTCAATCACAGAATGTAGCAGATCATTTGTGTGTGTGTGTCTGCATGTGTGTGTGTGTATGTGTGTATGTGTGTGTATGTGTCTATTGAGTTTTGGTTTGTTAGATGATTTCTCCCACTCATTTTAATTCTTCAACACAGCATGACTATGGTGAAAATGTATTTAATAGAAATGTATGTGTAGAACCTATACAAAATTGTATGCAGTCTCAGGGAAGAAGGGAAAAGGTAAGGGGGAGGGAGGGGAAAATAATAATATAAATTATATGGTAGCTATTGTAGAACACTGAAAATAAATAAAAATAATTAATTAAAAAAAAACAGAATTAACCAAATAGAAAAGGAGGTTCGAAAGCTCACTGAATAAAATAGTTTTTTAAAAAGTAGAATAGAGCAGATGGAAGCTAATGACTTTATGAGAAACCAAGAAATTACAAAACAAAATCAAAAGAATAAAATAAAAAATGAAGACAATGTGAAATATCTCATTGGAAAAACATCTGACCTGGAAAATTGATCCAGGAGAGACAATTTAAAATTTATGGAACTACCTGAAACCTATGATCTAAATAAGAGCCTAGGCATCAGCTTTCATGAAATTATCAAGGAAAACTTCCCTGATATTCTAGAACTAGAGGGCAAAATAAATATAAGAATCCATTGATCACCTACTGAAAGAGATCCAAAAAGAACAACTCCTAGGAATATTGTAGCCAAATTCCAGAGTTCCCAGGTCAAAGAGTAAATATTGCACTAAACATTTTTATCTGGAAAAATAGATTAGAATGTGAGTATTCCACAATTTAAGAATTGAGGAATACAATCAGAATAACACAAGATCTGGCAGCTTGTATATTAAGGGATCAAAGTACTTGCAATATGATTTTCTAGAAGTCAAAGGAACTAGGATTAAAACCAAGAATCACCTACCAGCAAAACTGAGTATAATACTTCAGGGAAAAAATGGTCATTCAATGAAATAGAGGACTTCCAAGCATTCTTGATGAAAAGGCCAGAGCTGAATAGAAATTTGATTTTCAATCGCAAGAATCTAGAGAAACATGAAGAGGTAAACAGGAAGGAGAAATCATAAGGGACTTACTAAATTTGAACTACTTGCATTCCTACATGGAAAGATAATATTTGTAACTCTTAAAACTTTTCTCAGTATTTGAGTAGGTGGAGGGATTATGCACACACACACGCACACACACACAAACACACACACACATACACATATAGACAGAGGGCACAGGGTGAATTTAATAGGAAGTGATGATATCTAAAAAAATAAAATTAAGGGGTGAGAAAGGAATATATTGGGAGGACAAAGGGAGAAATGGAATGAGACAAATTATCTCTCATAAAAGAGGCAAGAAAAAGCTTTTGAATGGAGGGAGAAACAGGGAAGGTGAGAAGGAAAAAGTGAAGCTTACTATCATCACATTTGGCTTAAGAAGGGAATAACATGTACATTCAATTTGGTATGAAAATCTGTCTTACACTACAGGAAAGTGGGAAAGAAGGGGATAAGTGTAGTGGGGGATGATAGAAGGGAGGGCAAATGGGAGGAGGGAGTAATTAGAAGTAAACACTTTAGGGGAGGAACAAGGTCTAAAGAGAGAATAGAATAAATAGGGGGCAGGATAGAATGGAAGGAAATATAGTTGGTCTTCCACAACATGGCTATTATGGAAGTTTTTAGCAAAATTATACATATATAGCCTCTGTTGATTTGCTTTCTTTCTCCATGGGGATGGGTGGGGTTAGGATGGGAAAGTAGTTGGAACTCAAAGTTTAAGGAATGAATGTTGAGAATTATTTTTGTATGCAACTGGGAAATAAGAAACACAGATAATGGGGTATAGAAATCTATTTTGCCCTACAAGTAAAAAGAGAAGATAGAGATAAGAGAAGGGAAAGGTGTGACAGAAGGGAGGGAAGAATGGGGGAAGAGGCAATCAGAATGCATGGTGTTTTGGGGAGGGCATGGGGAAAGATGGGGAGAAAATTTTGAACTCAAAATCTCATGTAAATGAATGTTGAATACTAAAAATAAATTAATTAATTAAAAAAATAGATTAGAATCAGTACCCAAGATAGCCTTGAAGAAAAAGAAAGACCACAGCTAAGGAAGAAGTATGAATGTGGAGGGTGTACAGTAATCCTCTCTAAACCTGTGCCTTGATAATTGATTCAGAATGAAGGATCAGAGTGTGCACATTGTGAGGCCATCCTCCACTGGATCTTGGACTCTGCTGATCATCCCTGAGCAGAAGCCATGTTCAGGAAGCCTATCTCATTTTAGGAATAGAAGTGTCTGGTATAGAGAAATCTTAATAAAAGCTTGCTTAATAGGCACAGGTAGACTTACAAACACTGAACCTAAAGGTCCCAGGCCTTATTCCAGGTTCATTTAGGGGAGCCATGTGGCCATTCTTGTAAGAGACAGAGGCATATGGGGGGACATGCAAGCTCTTGAACTTGAGGGAGGCTGAGAAAATGAAAGCTAGGATTCTCAAAGCAGGTAGCAGTTTGGGAGGGGTGGAGAAGGAGATCAGAACGGGATAGGCAAGAGCAAGACTGAAAAAAGAAAGATGATGAAGTCCCCTCTTAGCAATACATTTGTTCTCCAGGTTATGAACAAAAAAGTAAAGCATAACTTCATTTTTCATGATATAATGCTAAGAAAATGGTATTGGGAGAGAGGAAGCTTGGTTGACTTCATTTTGAAAGTTGTTGTTTTTGGTGGTTGTGGTGGTGATGGGGATTGTGGTGGTGGTGGTAGTGATTTTTGTTTTCCTAGCCCATATCTTCAGTATTTCCTAAAAAAAAACATTCTGATGTCTGCTTAAATATTTGCAGTGAGGGACTGAACACTACCTAAAGTCGGCCTATTGTTCTTAGAAGCGACTGAGGGAGACTCTTCTCCCTCCTCCTCCTGATAGTCCTCCAAATATTTGTCTTCTTTATCCCAGTTTAAGTATTTCTTTTAGCTCATCTCCACATAGCCTGTCTTCTAGACTCCTCATTGTCCTGATCACCCTCAAAGATAAAGTCCACAGTGTTCCATTAACCTTTTGTGACTTTGAGGCAGTCATTTGAATCACTCAGGGCTTCAATTTCACCACTTCTAAAATGAAAGGTGATTTTAATTTACATCCTGTGCTCTGTGTTCCAAGGTCCCCGACAGTTCCACTCTCTGTAATTTTCATCACCTTTGACCATGTGGTCGAAGTAGTGGGGGCAGGGAAGATGCTGCCAAAAGCTGACCCTCTGGAGGGGCTGGTGGTGTTGCCTGGTGAAATGTTTTCATTCCTTTATAAGTCCAAGGGAATCTTTTCTGAATGAGGCCCCCACGCCTTTCTTTTTTATTAAAGAAGTTGATTGAGTAGTGGTTCTCCAAGGGAACCCTTCAAGGCACAGAGAAGGAATTAAGGTGTTTCTCTATCTTCACAAAGGAAACTGGGGCTGGGAGGAGAAAAAATACATGAGGACTCATTCACACAATAGCAGAAAATAATGAGCATCAGGGAATTCCTTTCTAGTGAGAAAAAAAAAAAACCCTGCAATCTAAACACGTTGATTTAATGAAGGATTCTGCCTTAGATGCTATTCTCAGCCTGTAAGAAAAGGGACATTTCTTGTTATTCAGAAAGCTGTTGGATGGAAAAGGTTCTATAAACAGTCATTAGCATCTTAATTGCATGATAATTCACAAGACAGCTCCCCAGAAAAATGTAGCTGATAAATCTTTCAACTCCAGTGTCCGAGAACCAAAGCAGATTGTATAGAGATTGTCTTCCAGTCTGTAAGCTGTGAATTCACCAGGTCTTCATGGTGTTGTGGTTCTGCTGTGTTTCTTAATCTGGTATGTATGTGTCAAAGAGGAGACCACTCAAACATCCCTGGAACTCACAACAATGCTAGGCTCTTGAATGAGTGAGGCTTGAATGATGTGATATGGCAAAGGATAAGTTCCAGTAATAGCCAGGGAAAAAGATGGAAAGTGGTACCTAGTTTGGAGCCTCTAATTGTCCTGGAGGTCCTGGACCCAAGTGCACTGGACCTTTCATGCACTAGAAATGGGGAAATGTCAGTTCTAGACCACTCTCTGTCACTTAATTCCTGCTTCATTCCTTTCTTACTGATTCCCTCTGGAAAGTGAGAATGCAGGCCTGCTCAATTACTAAGGTAATTTCTACTTCAAACACTCTATGTTCTAAAGCCCCTACGTTTTGGACATTCTCTCTCCAAAGATCTTTCCCAGGTCTGCCATTCCCTATTCTAAAGCCTTCCCAGCTCTGACATTCTCTGTTCTGAGGCACCTTCTCACTAAGACATTCACTGTCTAGGTTTTCTCCCAGGTCTGACTTTTTATCTCATTCTCGCATTCCTTACTCTAACTTCTTTCCAGCTTTGGCAGTAAGTGGTCTAAAAGAGTTTTCTTTACAATCAACCCCGTAGCACTTGGGGCCAGGAGCATAACACCCACTAGAATGGAAAGATTTCAGATGTAAGCATCTTTTTGATGAAATGAGGGGAAGAAGGGAAAGAGGCCAGAAGAAATGTGACCCCCTGCAATCTACTGTCTTACTATCTGAAGCCCCAAAGGATACCACCTAACATACCAAGGAAAGATTCAGATTGCGAATGCTACTCTTACCCTTCCCACTTGTAAAAAAAAAAAAAAAACACAGAATCTCTGGGCTGGAATGGAGCCCAGAAACCATCTGGGCAAACCTGCACCTGTGTGACAATCTCTTCTTTCACTTATCTGACAAAGGGTCTCCCAGTCTATGCTCAAACGTCTATAATGATGGGAAGTTCACTACATAAAGAGGCAGCCCTTTCCATCAGTGAACCATTTTAATGATCAGGGTGTTCATTCCTATGAGGAGGAAAATACTGCTTGCCTCCAACCTCCATTTGCTGATCCTACTTCTGCCCTGTATGATTCTCTTTCAATTTGGCTAATGTGTATAAGTTAGTTACTCTATCCAAAGTCCTAGGTGCTAGGAATGTAAGAAGACAGAGTGTTTAGTCCTTTTCCTACAGGCCTTATGAGGTTGTGAGGACTGGAGACATAGATCCAAGTAATTGTTAAACGGGAAGGATTGTATTAAGTGCAGTTAAAGGCTGATGATGACTGCAGGTAAAAAGGCTACTGGAATCTTATTTTCATTCTCCTTTTTTCTGTGAAGACAAATGTTCTTTGACAGGGAAAGATAGAGCAAAAATTGTTAACATGGAACTGGAGCACATAGTGAGGGAATGTATGGAGAGATGCCACTTAACTTCCTTCAATGAGTTTGGGTCATCAGACCCAGATAGACTCCATTCCAGGTTAATATGCTTGGTGTGATGCTGAGCCACTGTTGTCAGGCAGTCTTGGGAAGATCTCTGAAAATGGGGCCTGGCCTAAACAAGGGAAAATAGCCTGATTTTTTTGTGGGGAAAGACAATGAAGTCTTCATGTTATAGACTGGTAATGTAGACTCTGATTTCTGGTAAGTGTTACAAGACTAGTAAGAGAATGAACTGAAAATAATTAGAAAGGGAAGCAGTGATGAAGAAGATCTAGCATCAAAGAGGTCATTCCAGATCTAACCTAATTTCCTCTTTTCTTGGCAGGATTACTGTACTGTAAGAGAAAATAAATCTGAGTTTCAGCAAAGCATGAAATAGAGTCTCTCCTTCTATTTCTATGTAAAGCAATAAGGGATGTTGGTTAACAACAAGTTAGGCAGATTCACAAACAGCAAAATGGCTGAGTTTCAAAGTCATCTCTGCATGCTACTGTCTAGTAAGGAAAAGCTGAGGAAATTTATGAGAGACCTGTGGTTGGACAAGTTCAATTAACCATCATTCAATCAACAAACAATTTTCCTCAAAGGTACCTAGATAGTATCTGGAGTCAAAAAGACATTAATGAAAATCATTCTTTAAATGTCTATGAGCTATATGGCCCTGGGCAAGTCATTTTATCAATCTCTGCTTCAATTTCCTCTTCTGCAAAATAAGTAAGTACCTGGCATGCTTGTTGTGAGGGTCCAATGAGACAACAGAGTAAAGCACTCTGCAAACATCAAAACACTAGGTAAGTGTTAATTATGATTATTTAACATCTTTATCCTTGTCTCAAAGGCGCCAATGAGATGCATATCCAATTTGCTGGTTTCATAAAGTTGGGAGAAGTAACTATCATAATATATGATGGAATGACAATTCATTAAAAACATCAAAAGGGTAGAACAATGGTTTGAAAAGTAATAAAATGAAATTTATTAAAGGCAAAAGAAAAAAATTCTTGATTCAAACCATGAAATTCACAAAACAAAGTGGGAGGAGTCAACAACCAAAATGGAGACATCTGCCAGTTTGAATGAAATGAAAGACCAGAATGTGTTAATGGTGCAATATTCCAACCCTGTCTCCTATCCATGCCCCCCACCTCAAAAACAACAACAACTACAAAACTATTGGCATGCATGGCTTTATCAATAGTGGTAGGACCCAGGAAGCCCACAAAAATCCACCTCTGATGCCTCCTGGTGGTGGGAAGAAGACCCTGAGTTCTGAATGCTAAGACTTTTGGAACAATTTTCCCCAAATTAGAAAGTCTTGTTGAACGGTCTCAGGGGCAAATCATATGTACTCTTCAAGGATCAGCTCAATTAAGGAGATAGGGAGGCTCATCACTAGCAAGTGTGCCACTGTGGGGAAGAGTATTTATATGTCAGGAACTGGGCTAAACACTTAACAAATATTATCTCATTTTTATTGTTACAATAACTCCAGGAAGTATGTGCTATTTTTATCTCCATTTTATAGATGAAGAAATTGAGGTAGATAGAGGTCAAGTGGCTTACCCAGATTTATTCATCTGGGTAAAGGTCAGAATCAGGATTTGAACTCAGGTCTCCCTCATATGATCTCTTTGTCTATGACCACTGATAAAACAAAAAACAATAATACAAAGGGACCTTCAGTACTGTGCTACCCTATTTTCTTCCACGATAAAGTAGAATAAATATATGAGAAATGGTTCTAAGAATTGCACATTTGAAACTATCTATAAACATTAATTTAATGGTTGGTGCTCCAAATGTGAAATCTTAGTCCAACAGTGAATTGGTTAACATACTGCAGAGGAATTGAGCTGCATCAATATTGACATTCTTGCTGTAAATTAAACCTGAAGACATAGAGAAAGCTAAGTGAAAGAAAGGTTCACAGGTTCTCCCTAGAGAGGCAAATAAAGGAGTTGGCTGACTTGTCTTCATTGTGTGTCCAAAGGCAAGAAGAAACATCAATTCATGTGTGTCCAAAGGCATGAAGAAACATTGGGGACTTCGCCTTGTACTTCCGGTGGTGAATCCAAACAGAAAGACCACAAGGAAAACTATCATAGCTTATATACTGACATCTGTTGCATGGAGTGAAAAAGGAGAGAAATTGTGTCAACAAAGAACAAGAAAATCCTCCAAAGAGGGATGTGACTGGGATCCAATGGCTTGTGAATGATAAGACATCGTTGAGATCACCTGAGATCAATTTTGTTGTTTCAAAGATAGACCTTCATTTCAAGAAGAAACTTGGAGTCCTCAAAGTGAAATCTAAACTCCTGGAGGCAATTGAACATTCTCTACTTTTTCCATTCAACTCTGGGTCTATGTCTCCCTTTGCACATTCTCAGTGTCTCCCAAAAATATCCATCCGAGTGGACCAGTTTTATGAGTTCTCCATCCAAGTCTGGATTGTAGGCATTCTTCCTCCACTTCATCCACTAACCCTGTGTGGATAGTAATGCTGAATTCTTGGGTGATTATGGACCTCTCATGGGAAGCTTTCCTTTATTCCAGGGCAGGGTCCTCTAGAATTCTGTAGGGATAATGGTATTCCACGATTTCTGACATATAGTGTACTTAGAAGAATACTGACATTAGAAATATGGGTCTCTTTTTCAGGGGTGAGGGGAGCAGTTGACAATAATGGAAAAGGGATGCAGTTTAAGCTGGATCAAAGCCTTAAGCTAAAAGACAAGAGTATACGGTGGAATTTCAGACATATGAGAAGCAGGTGACCATTAAAAAGAATGTGTGGTCAGTGATGCAATAGCACAAGGTCTGGAATTGAGAGATATTGTTCTCCTCCCAACTCCACCATATAACTATGGGACTTTGGGACATTATTTCTTTAGATAGTACTGAATTATCTGTAACAATAAATTTCTGCAAGGCAAAAATACAAGAGATAGAGAAATAAGGGCCGATAAGTGGCCCAGTGGATAGAGCACTGGGCTTGGAATCAGGAAGATTCATCTTCATGAGTTCAAATTCAGCCTCAAAAACTCATTTGCTGTGTGACTCTGGGCAAGTCATTTAATGGTGTTTGCTTTAGTTTCTCATCTGTGAAATGGGTTGGAGAAGGAAACAGCAAACCATGCCAGTATTGTTGCCAGGAAAACCTCAAATGAGATCGTGAAAAATCAGATGCAACTGACAGAAAAAAAATAGGCACAACTGCTACGATATTGCCATTTGTCAGATGAAGAGACTGAGGCACAGCTTGGGCTGAACTATCAGGTTTAGAAAACAACTGTACCAGATAGATTTAAAAATGAAAGAGGAAACTTGTGGATGATGTAGTCTTCATTTTATGGATGAGTTTCAGGGGGGTAGTGACATCTCCAAAGACACTCAGCAAGATCCTAATTCTTTGTCCAGTAAGAAGTAACTGAAATCAGATCTTCATACCTCCAGCCCCAACACTATTCATAGTTGTTCCCCACCCTGCCCAGTTTGTTGCTAGAAAAGTGCTTTGTAAACTTTAAACTGAGATGGAAGTCTAAGCTGCTGTGATTCTGATGTAGGTCTCCTCATGGTGGGGGGGGGGGGGGAGGTGGAGAGGGAAGAGAGGGGTTGAAGGGCCAGCTGGGTGAAGGCTGCTCCTGTTCCAATTGCCTTCTCAGTCTTTCAACTCTAGAATGTCACAGCAGAGATAATTTTCCAGGACTATTAATGGGGAGGAAAGATGTTGCTTCTGATGAGACCCCAAACCAGGAGAAGTCTTCTTATTTTAATTAAACAGAAGTAAATTATTCATGCTGGTGGGGCATAGGAGGAGGGAATAAACACACTTTTACCATATACATTCAGAGGCCAAGACATACACAACAGAATGCGCTTAAGAGCTACCCGGAGGACTCCAAGGGGCATTTCAAGGGGTTGTGATGGAACTCCTAAGCTGAGGTATCCATTTCTTTGCCAAATCAAAGAGCCTCTGTCCTGCTTTGTCTCTACATGTCCCTTCATCTCTCTGGACCTCATATTCCAAGGAAGGGAGAGGCTACATAATGTCTAAGGTCTGTCTCAGCACTGGCATTATCTGAACAATATTCATTGATTCTACCTATGCTCGATATTCCCAATTCTAAGAACCCTCCCCTCTCTGACACCATCTGATCTATGGTCAAAAATCCCTTGAAAATCCAATGTTCTATGTTCTACAGTATCATCCAGCTCAAACTGTGTGGACTCTCTGTTGGATGAAAAGAAAAACATTTTCTAAGTTCTATGTGCCTACCACTAGGGATATAAACAGAAAAGGTAAGATGATCTCTTCCGTCAAAGAGGTTACATTGTGATGGAGAAGGCAATAGATAGAGGAGAGCCCTGTTGCAGATGTTAGTGGTCCCCACCATGCTGTGGCAGGGCAGATGGCAAGGCCTGGTGGTCTAAGGAGACCAACAGCAAGATAGAGAACAATGATTGGGGAGACAGGGTCTTGGAGGGTGATAATCTAAGGGAGATGGCAAGGCTTTGTTGTCCAACATCCTACTAGAGGAAATGATTCTCCATTGTGGCCATGTCTACCCCACAGATGCAGAACTGGAAAGATCCAGAACTGTAAGGATACCGGCCCATGACATATGTGATGAGGGTGAGTCATCTAAATATCACAAGTCAACTTGTGTTCTGTGTTTCCTCTTGCAAAGGTGGGGATAGGTTAGCATTCATCCTGGAAGGAGAAAGAGGAAGGAAGCATTGTCAGGGAGGCTGGAGGGAAAGGGAGACCCTAGTGGGATCTGGCAGGTATGGGTTTGAGTCAGTTAAGGATTTATGCTGTCTTGTTCACTTTGCCATCAAATACCTGGTGGGATCTAACTGAGGGAGAGTCAGGAAGGCTTCCTGACTTGCTCTGCTTGGTACTCAGTGATTTTTCTAAAGCTGCTTTCAGCTCACATTCTGTCTTATTTCTAACATCCCTCAGCTCTGACATCCCATGTCCTAAGCTCTTTTTACGAACTGATATTCTGTGTTCTATTCGCATAATGTTCTTATCAGCCTGAACTAGGATGGGTGATAGAAGTGTTGCCTTAGATCCCTAAATTAAAGATGCATACATTTCAAACAGCATTAATTAAGGCATTGCTATGTGTTAATTACTGTGTTAAGCACTGAGGAAATGAATACCAGGGTAAAGACAGTCCTTGGCCTCTGAGAACTCATATTCTAATGGGGGAGACAGGGAGGGGTCCACTAGCTGTAAAGTTGCAAGTGAGTTGGACCAGTGGGAGCAGTTTGACACTTTCCATCCAGCTGCAATGACAGAACTGTCTGCTCACTGTTCATGATTCTAAGATTGTAGAGAGTAGGGGAAAAACCAAGAGGAGCATAGCATCAAACCAGTTCATGAGAGGATGGAGAAGATACCCAGAGAATAAATAGTGAAATATAGCATGGTGACTGGATTTTTCCAAAATGGTCATGTAGGTGAGGCAGTCACCAATCAGGACAATTTCTCGGCGGGGGAGGGTAAGTGGTTGGTGAGGCCATGGAAGAAATGACAGTCAAGTGAAGAGTGAATTTCAAATACTCTAGCAGTACTTAAAATAGGAAGTAACTTTCCTGATGGAGTGGAGTGGCTAGCCCTGCTCCCATCCAATACTCCTCCTTCTCCCTATAGTCTGCTTACCAGTGGTTATTTGTGAAGAGGGAGGGGTAACACATCTCAGGATCTTGTTCTTCAGATGACACACTTCATGAAAGATACAGTTGCGAAGCAGCTACAACTTCTCATTTCTCTCCTCCTATCTTCTTTTCAGACTCTTCCAAGAAGTTCTACCAATACCTATGCACATCTTCTCAACCTACCTCAATGATAATTATAACAACAATAATTGCAACTAAAGTTCATAGTATCATATCTCACATGTAAACTGGAAAGGATGTTGAAGGGCCATCTAATGCAATCTTCTCATTGTCATATGAGGAAATTGGAGCTGAGAGAAGGTAAATGACTCCTCCAAGGCCAAAGAAGTAATAAACATCAGAGGTGGAATCTGGACCCAGTTCTTCTGACTGCATTACCAGAGTTTTCTACACTAGGATACACAATACCTCTGCAGTCTTTCTCTCCCAACAACTCTGAGAAGGACACAATATAATATCAACATCCTTTTACATATGAGGAAACTGAGGCTTGGGGAGATTCAATGACTTCTGACAGCATTATGGTGTGGTATGGTATGGAGGGCCATGGACTTGGAATCTGAAAAAACTCAGACAATTATAGCATTTGAAGTTCAAAAGGAGCCTTAGTGGCCATTTACATCCAACTTAGATGTGAATGAATCTCCACACTAACATAATCACCAATGAGTCTACCAGAATCTGCTTGAAGACCACTGAAAGAAGATAACTTCTGTTTCCTAGAGTAGACCATTTCCTTGGGAAGAGGTATCATTGTTAGGAAGTGTTTCCTAAAAAGGAATCAAAATTGGCTTCGTTGTAACTTCCATCCATTTCCCATGGGTACTTTCACTGAATTCAAATAGGGAAATCAAATCCTTCTTTAATGGGATATCCCTTCAAATACTCCAAGACAGTTCTCATCTCCCTCCAAGCTAAACATATCCAATTCCTCCAATTGACCTTTAAAGGACTCACAACCCTTCCCATCTTGTTTGCCCTCTTATGGAGTTTCCAGATTAACATCTTTCTTAAATCATGGTGTTCAGGACTGAGCATCATATTGCCAAATATATGTGACCAGAATAGAGGCTAATCACCTCTGCATTCCTGGAAGTTCTGGCCCTCTAAAAGTAGCCCAAGGCCACATTAACTTTTATTTTATTTTTGAATAAGCATGGGGGAATTGGGGGTGAGGTGGTGCTGCCATTCTTGTGACTTTTATTGAGATCACAGTGAATCAAATTATCAGATCTTTATTCAGAACTACCCTGTATCCCTGCCTTCCTCTGCCCATCTTAAACTGGCATCAATGTTTTGTGTTTTTCTTTTTTATATCCAATTTTACATTTACTCCTATTGAATTTACTGTTATTAGATTCAAACCAAAGTTCTTACCTTTCAAGGTCCTTTTAAATTCTGACTCTAGTATCCTCTCTGTTACTTATCCCTATCAACTTGGTGTCAGTTACAAGTCTGATGTCAATAGCATCAATGTGTTTATTGAAATCATTGATAAAAATGATAAACAGCACAGGGACAATCACATACCCTAGCCTTGTTGTTTGCTACCCATGTAACTTTAGGCTAGGGGGTTATGTGGGAGGTTCAGTTAGGGCTAAAGTCCTTTGCAGAGTTGCTCATCCAGCTTTGGGGCCCATCAATCAGACAATTCTCACCTGTGGCTCTAAGAAGTTGTGACATTTACAGTGTCCACATCCCAGTAAAACCCACTCAGCAAATAACTAAATCAGGTGGAAGGTAACTGAGAGATCTCAAACTCATCAGGTGAGTTAGGGGAATGTCTACTCCAAGCACATTAGAGTCTGAAGATTTCTATTGGTGGAACAGGTGGATAAGAATAATTTGTTCCAATGGCCATAAAGATGGCTAAAGCAGGTGCTTAGAGCTTGGTCAGACATTGAAGACAACAAGGTCATCACTGCATCCTGGGCCTTTAGCAGTCATCCTGACTTTCATCCTCTCCCTGGACTTTCATGACTCTTGAAGAAAGTGTGAGGCTTTGATTATGTGCAATTATATCTCCCTTAAATACAATTCAAGCCCAAGTCAAGACATCATCAACGTATTATTAGTCCTCTTTGAAAGTGAAGGATAAAGAACAATGACCTTAGACAATTCTTTTCTCCACTCTACACCACTTTCTCCGTCTGTAGAAAATGAGTAGTTTGTATTTAATAACCTCTAGGCTACATCCCAACTCTAAATCTACGTTCTTATGACTTACATTCACAGAGAATGAAGGAAGAAAGTAAGAAAAGAAGAGAGGAAGGAAGGAAGGAAGGAAGGAAGGAAGGAAGGAAGGAAGGGAGGAAGCAAGGGAGGAAGGAAGGAAAGGAGGGAGGGAGGGAGGGAGGGAGGGAGGGAGGGAGGAAACTGGCATTTATTCATCACCTGGTGCCTGGTGCAGGGCTAAACATATTACAAATATTTTATACTCACAACTCTGGGAATTAGTAAGTATTGCTTCCATCTTGACTGAAAATGTACACTTCTAAGAATGAGTTAACTAACTCATTTTAGAAATGTGATTTCTTCCAGTCCTATTTATGCTCTGACAGGGATGACCAGAAAGCAAAATTTCCTATAATGAGCCAAAGAAATGAATTCCAATAGGGGAGGGTCTAGATGAGAACATAAGGACCAGCTTTTTGGTTGTTATAGGTAGTTCCATTCTCAAATATAATAAAATGATTGCACATTGTTAAAATTGGTTGTGGTAGGAGGGTGGACCTGAAGCCTGGCATCAGAGAGTCAGTGACAAACACAGGCCATCTGGGGAACCAGGCTAAGTACTTCAATCTCTCTCTCCCTCTCTCTCCCTCTCTCTCCCTCCCCCTCCCCACCCCCACCCCCCTCCTTCTCAGCCCTGTTCAGAGACTAGGTACTGCAGAGCCGGTGGCAGTCTACTTTCAACTGTCTGTCCTAATGAGGCCACTAGATGGCAATGTACTGACTGGAACACTGGATCTGGAGTCAAAAAGACGTGAGTTTCAATCCAGCCTCAGACACCTACTATTTTTGTGACCCTGGACAAATCACTTCACCTCTGTTTCCCTCAGTTTCCTCAACTGTAAAATAGCGATGACAACAGTACCTACCTGTCAAAGTTGTACTGGTTCCCTTCCTTCCAATAAAATCACATATTTAGAGTAAAAACAATTGTGCTAAGCCCTATACAAAGTATTATGGGTGCAAAGACAAGAATCGAATACCCTCTGCTGCCAAGGAGCTGATAGCCTCCTAGCACCTTATAAAGAATGTTCATGGCTTTAAAATAGACATGGGAGACATCTTGCCAAAGCAGAGAATTTAAGGACTGAATTTTGTCCTACCAAGTCAAAAGGTTGTTTGTTTGGTTGGTTTTTTCTATAACAGAATGTTGCACACATCTCGGTGGATAATGTGACTGTTGGGGATGCAAAAGCCTGGTTGTTTCCCATGCATTCATCAAGGTGTCACTCTTTAAGTGTGTAGACTATTCTCACTGAGATCTTACAGAGATGAAAAAGTGGGCAGGTAGATATAATACTAATTAATAATTGATTTTTATTATACAAAGCACAATTTCTATTTCCAAATCACTCACCGAAGTCAGGAGTCTTGGGAATCTAAGAGGCATGGGGGAAAGGGAAAGAATGGGAGAAAGGTGATAGATTTAGAAGCAACTAACATTCCTCTAAGGAGGAGACCTCTAGAAAATATGGAATAATGATTAAACCTCCCATTTATATAAAGCTTTAAGGTTTGCAAAGCATTTTCCAAGTTCTCTTTCATTTGATCTTCACACTACTCGGTGCTATTGTTATCTCCACTTTAAAGATGAGAAAACTGAAACTTAGAAGGATAAAGAGACTTGGCCAAGTTTACACAGTAAATATCTGAAGTGGAATCCAGACAAAAGCCAAGAATTCAGGGCTTTTCTTAAAGAGAATGTTGTCTGTTGACCCTTCTTAAAGAGGATCACACCATGAGGAAGGTGATGCCCTGTCTCCCAAGTGAATTGAATTTACAGTGAGGGAGGGCTGTGCAAAAAGAGCAAGGATCCAGAGGGAAAACTTAGAACCAAATCAGTGCAAGTTACAAAAGGGTTGAATTCTGTCTACATACAGAGAATAACTTTGTAATCATCAGGACAGCTCCCAAATGGGATAGGTTGCATCAGAAAGCAACAACTGTCATTTCTTAAGCACCTGCTATGTGCCAGTCATTGTACTAAGTCCTTTACAAATAGTATTGTATTAGATCCTGACAACAATTCTGGGAGGTAGGTATTATAATTATCCTCATTTTATAGATAAAGAAACTGAGATAGAAATAAAATGAGTAGCCCAGTGTCTAACTGTGTTTGAGGCTGAATTTGAACTCAAGTGTTCCTGACTCCAGAACCTAGCATTGTATCCATGATGCCACCTAGCTGTCATTGTACCAAGTTCCCTGTCACTAGCATGGAGCAAAGGCCCTATGTTTTGATAGAAGACAGACAACAGAGAGATTTCTGCTCCAGGAAGAGGTTGAATGAGATGCTGTCTGAGGGTCCTCCCAATTCTAAAGTTTATGATCACTGTCTCTCAGGGTTCCTACGTGTCCCATCACCATACTGTAATGGTGTCTGTTGGCTATGTTCTTCACATCTTTTTTTTTTTTCATCCAATTCAATGCCTCTAGCCTCTATAAACTATGGAGGTCCTTTGATATTCCCCCTTCCCTTGATAGATGGCTACCTGAGGCCCTGAATGAGGAAATAACTGGTCCAAAGTCTCCCAGAGAGTAAGATACTGAGCTCCTCCAACTCCATATTCATTCCTCTTTTCAACTTGTCACATTCCTTCCTTCACCTCTTTGTTAGTGAATTTCTGGCCCAGGCTGAAATGTCATTTCTTGATCCTGTGGGTAAGTCATAGAATTACTCCCACTCCAGCCCCAAGTCACACAGCTCTGTGTAGGCTTCTCCATTAGAGCAGAGCTCCTTTAGGGTGCTTTTACCTTTGCATCTTCAGAGCCCAACATCTAAATGGTGTTGACCACATCAATGCTTGTGGCTTGCTTGAATCACTGATTATTCTCTCTTCTTTTGTCTGTCATCACCACACTAAGGGCATAAGCCAAGCTTGAAGTCAGGAAGACCTAAGTTTAAATCCAACATCAGACACTAGCTATGTGACCCTGGGCAAGTCACTTAACCTCTGCATGCCTCATTTTTCTCATTTGTGAAATGAAGATAATAATAGCACCTACCTTCAAAGGATGTTGGGAAGTTCATATGCGATAACAATTGTAAACTGCTTGGCTTGGGGCTCAGCATGTATAATATTATCTACTATTATTATTTTCATTATTACTCAGTGCTTGAGGGTACATTCAGTAAGTATTTAACTCCTTGTGACTAAATTGTATCCAACTTAAAACTTCCATGGCACTTCTCTCGCTCCCATTTATTCCTCCCTCCTCATGTAGCTTAAGGGGCAGGTGTGTGTGTGTGTGTGTGTGTATGTGTGTGTGTGTGTGTGTGTGCGTGTGTGTGTATGTTAGGAGGGTAGCAGGAGATTATGAACTGAATCTGATGCCCGGGAGGCTACAAAAGCAAACATGCTTGGAACAAACACCATCGGGAAGACGGGAAAGCGACTTTGGGGGCTCAAGCAGAGAGAGGATCAGAACCATGGCTAGGGCCCAGAATGCGTTCAACTCTGACCTGCTCCTCAAATGCCAGCTTCGTAACTCTCAGTAGGCTTGCTTGCTTTTCTAAGTCTCAGTTTTCTACTGTGTAAAATGGGGATGAAAAGCAGTGCTTATGTACTTTTAGGAGGGAGAAGAATGGGACGGGGGTATTATTATCACTCTGGGAAGAGAGAGATCGAGGAAAACAGGGCCAGAGACCCCCAAACTGTCTTTAGAAACAACGCTCGACACCATCCTTCCCACCTCCCAACCCCGCAGCCTGACCCGCAACCACACTGGCTAGCTCCAGCGGCTAGATAAGCGGAGCGGGGAGGGAGAGATAGTGATGGCGGGGAAGAGAGATCTCGGGGCTTCTCCGTGCTCCCGCACCCCGCCCCCGCCTGAGTAGCACGTTCTGGGAGGGAGGGGGCTGGGCGGCTCGAGCTCCTGGGTCCAGCCTGTGGCTGTGGGTGAGTGCGACCGTCTCTGTCGCCATCCACAGGCTCGGCCGGCGCTTGACTCCGGCAGCCTGGTCTCCTCCCTCCCCCGTCCCTCCTCCTCCTTCTCCTCCCCCAGCATCCTCATCCCCATCCTTATCCCCATCCCCTTCCCTGCTCGTCCTCCAAGGGGAGGGGGGATGCTCCCGAGCCCCAGCCGGAGCAGGAGGCAGGCCTCCCCAGGATCTGTCTCTTCTGACCGGACCAGACACTTCCAGCCCAAGAAAGCCCCTGGGTTCCCGCGGCGACCAAGAAGGCAGAGGGAGGGCCATCTGGAGCCGGGTCCGAGCATCCTCCCTCCCCCTCCCGCGGAACCGCGCCGAGGGGCGGGTCCAGAGAGGAGGGAGGAGCGCCGGAGCCCGCCCCCTCTCCCTCGGCCGGGTGTTGCTGCTGCTCCCGGCTCTGCCGCCACCGCTGCCACCGCGCTCGGCTCCTCGACTCCTCTGCTCCCCGCTCCTCGAACCAGAGCCAGGGACACTCCGCTCGCCCCGAGGGGCTCCTGCCCCTAGCCCCAGCACCCCAGCTCCTCCGCAGTGAGGGGTCGCCTTCCAGCAGGCCAACTTCTCTTCCTGCCCCTCGATAGCCAAGTGGGGGCCGCTTCTCCACCGTCCCACTGCCACCCCCAGGCCTGCTGCCTCTGCACCCCACCCCCCACCCCTCTCCACGCGCTGCTCGGGGAAGACCGCTCCCGGGCCATCCCTCCTCTGCTCCTCTCCCTGGCCGGGGCTGGAGAGCCGCTTGTCCGAGGGCACGCTTGGGGATCCTTCCAGCGAGCGGCCTCAGCGGTTTGGGGGCGGGGCGGGCGCGGAGGGGGAGACGATGCGCCTCCAGACGTGACGGGGCTACCGCCGCCGCCACCGCCGCCGCCGGTGCCACCGCCCGTGCCAGTGCCCGTGCCGCCTCTGCCGCCGGAGGCCAGGCGTGAACATGTGGCTCCTTGGGATTACACGTGGAGACAGGCGATCGCGATCTGCCCCGGGGAGCGCTGGCTGGTGAGACGCGCTGCGCCCCCCACCTCCTTGTGCCCCGGAGAAGCGGCTTCAATGGCGCCATCCCCCAAGAGGAGCCGCCGGAAAGATGCCAACGCCTTGCCGAGCATGTCCTCAACTTTTTGGGCTTTCATGATCCTGGCGAGCCTGCTGATTGCCTACTGCAGTGAGTACCCCTTCCCCCCCACCCCCACCTCTGACAGTCCCCCACCCTCTGCCCGCCGTGCAGTACCCTAGCCCTGGCCCCCAGGCAGTGCCCTGGGCAAAGGCGCAGATGTGTTCTGGCATCCGCATCCCAACCCCCAAATAGCCTCTTCACTAGCCCCAAATAGGGGGAGAAGCACAATGGGGAGCCCGATACCCCCTCAGGACAGTACCTTCCTGTCCTTCCCTTCCCTTCTCTGCCCAACCGGAAAACTGGACCCAAAATGGCAGTGATCCTTGTGTTAAACCGCCCCGGAACGGGGAGCAGTTTATGCTAGCTAATCCTGGCTCTTAGGACAGGAGGGGGCCATCCTTCCTATCGAAAGCGAGCTACAGATTGGGGTTGGCAAGCTCCCCTCCTGTGAGTTAAGTGCTGGCCTCAGAGCCTACTTCGGGAAGGAGCTGGAGCCTCCTTGCCCATGGATACCTACTCAGCCCCACTTACGGATGGGTCTCTTGGTGAACAGTCTTCCTACCCGCCTTCCCTTCCTACCCTTCTCCTCTGGATTTGGGGCAAAGGGGACAGACGGTCACACTGGAATGACAGATGGCTTCATATTATCACTAGGGCGATGCGAACGATTATGGAATCTCTTTGATTGGGAACCCAGCATTGGTTTAGCCTAGCCTAGGTCAATTCGAAATTCATCCATCCAGTCCAGCTTTCCATGGATTTCTTGCTTAGTGTGGGAGTTTTGTTTTTTTGTTTGTTTTTTCCTCCTCTATCCTAACTGCCCTGTCCTTTGATTGCTGGATGTTCATCTCCTCTCAAAGACGCCATCTCCACACTGACGTATCGCTAAGAAGTCCTGCCTGGTGCAGGGAGATGGAGCTTCTGGCTTCCAAATGGGAGGCAATTTTGCTTTGGTTGACTGGGGCGGTTGGGGGCCGATATGTGGAGACCGGGGGAGAAGTCGCCTTTCAGTGTTTCCCTGAGCGTCTTTGATTCTTGCCTGAAGCTTCGTGGGTCTAGAGTAAGCAGAGGTTTCTGAGGGCAAGCCAGCAGGCACAGCTGGTGGAGATATGGAGTAAGCATCACTGAGGAGACATGGATGGAACATTGTTTGCTTTAGTTGCCTCCTTCTGGGCTTCCCCAGTCTCCTCCCCCCTCCAAATGAAAAAGCAACAGAGCTGCAGGCGATAGCTATAGGAAAATCAATCACAAGCCCCCTCTAGCTTCCAAGGACCCGGGGAACTTGAGCAGAGTGTAGTAGGGTGAGGAGTTCATTTATAGTTCTCTTCTCTGGGAGGGGACGCGGTTACTGTGGTCCGTGTCTGGTCCTGCTGCCTGGGACATACATCGAAACCTCTCCTTATCCTTCAGGGAGAGGAGTAATGCCGAGCCCTGACATGGGCAGAGGAATTGCTGTGGGCGCTGAGTTGGAGAAAAAGAAACATGGATTCTGTCTAGCTCTTTTTCCCTTTTCCAAAAGAGGCCAGCTCTGGCCCTCCCTTACCCCCATTTCCCATCTTTCCTTCCTGAGCAGATGCAATATCCTTCAGCAGTCTCTGAAATGAGGTTGCAGTGAGCAGAGAAGGAACCTGCTCCCCGACTTGGCTCCATTTCGGAGCCTTCGGCCAGCCTCCGAGCAGCCTGACTCCCTCCACCAGACTACAGTTGTCTGGAATATAGGCATCCTTGTTTCCGTTGCCATTCGGATTCCCTGCCAAGGCCTTTGCTGTGTGGATGAGAAGTTCAGGTGTCTAAGACTTGACATAAATGATTGACTTTTGCAGAGAGCCCGGTGCCCTCTGAAATTTATCGAAAGCAAGGGAGAGGGTGCTTTCTTCTGGGCTTGGGTCAGGGAAAGGGGAGGGGTGAGCAGACACTATATATACATAGGCAGAGTTTCATCCATTTCCCTCCATATTCCTTTCTGCACATTCACATCTACCTAGCCACAGGTTTCCTGGGTAAGAACAGCAAGACTCTGTGAGACTGCAGTAGTTTAACTAAGAAGGACTCCTGCAGTGTGTGTGGACTTGGCCATACCATTATCTGAGGTGACAGAAATGAATTGTTTCCAGTGTGTTGGAAAGTGACAACCCTCATCTTCCATTCCGTCATTACTTACGCTCTTTTGTGTCACATACATGATCTGATTTCTGCTCCTGGAAAGTTGCTGCTCTCAAGGTGAGCCCCTGTTTCCAGAACTCATTGCTATAAGCAATGGAACAGCTTCCTGATGTGTTCAAAAGAACAATCTCCTAATTGTTTTGTCAAGCAAATCTCACCCTGCCTCCTGTTACTCAAACACCCTGAATTTCCTTTCTGCTACCCAGGGTTCACTGCACACCAGCAACGTCTAAAATATGCAGTGTCAACTCACTCCAGCATCTCTGCGCCTGGCTCCCTGACTTAATGACTGGAGGTGCCATCTCCAATGTTCACCCGTATTAGTTTAGGAGCTCCTGAGTGCTAATGCCTGGGGAGGCTTGTGGGCATCAAGTCTGCTACCAAAAAGAGAGCAACATGGTGGGGCTTGGGGTGCAGATGCAAGTACTCAGGAGGAGCCCAGTGAGACAGTATCTGATCTTGTTTATCTATGATCTGGTACTGAAAAAATATCTTAAACGTGATGGGGGTGGGGAAGTATGGGGAAGAAAAGAAAGAAAAAAATTAAGGCCAAGGAACATCACTATAACATCTGCCCTCCAAGGGAATTAAAACCCTGACTGATGCAAAGTTTGAGTTTACTTCACATTTTTTATGTATTTCATGCTTCCGCGACACAATTATATCAAACACAGACACCTTCATATCTCTCTCTCCTCATATCCCTTTCCTCACTTCCCTCTCCCTTCCTCTTTCCTTCTCTTCTTTCTCTCTCTCTCCTCTCTCTCCTTCCTCCCTCCTTTTCCCTCTCTTGCATATGCACATGCACACACACAAACATATAGAATACAATTACAATGTATTAAGCAAAAACAAAATCCACTCAAACCCCAGACTCTACGTTGATAGTTTATGTCTCTCATTGAGATTGTAGTCCCATGGGGGAATGTCTGACTTTCATTGTACCAACAACATTGATAAAATTCAAATTTCGTGGTTCTCGTATTTCCTATAGGTGCCTCCAAAGTATCTGGGCTGAGGAAGGATATTTAATGTACTTGAGGACAAATTACTTTACTAAGCAGTTAGAAATTGTATTCTCCAACCTGTTATCTCTTCTATAGACCTGGTCCCTTGTTATTCTAGTCTTGGGAACACTGATAAGCATGATGCAAGAGCTCAGTTAGCATCCCTATTAAATTCTTGCCTCTCTCTCTCTCTCTCTCTCTCTCTCTCTCTCTCTCTCTCTCTCTCTCTCTCTCTCTCTCTCTCTCTCTCTCTCCCCCCCCCCCCCCCAACACAGCACTGATTCTGTTTCTGTCTGCCTTTGAATTTGGAAATCTTGCTTGGCTGCTATGAAAGAGTCTTCCTTTCTCAAATGTTTGGATTCATATTTAGGGAGATTGGCTCCACCCTATGGTTGGACAGAGACCTGCATCCCATCAATTAGATGTGTTGCCATAGAAACCAAGGCTTGTTTCTCCCCCCCCCCATTACTGGGGAGGGGGAGATGTGAGGAAGATACATATGTGGTTAAATCACAGGGGGCTTGCTTTAATATGGATATGTATCTTTTCAGCAGGTGCAGAGACCCTGCCAACATGAAAAGTTCACATAGCATCTCATACCGTACTGTGTGCTCTGGGGCTCTCAGGGGAGTCATTGTCCCAGAGCAGGCGCTAGGAGATGGAGATGAGATTGAAACATTCATTTGTCATTCAGCCAGGAAATGTCTCTCAAAGTGCATTTAAGTCACTGAAATGCACAAGTCCATGCCACAGTGAATCTGAAATGAAAAAGTAGGCGGAGATATCAATTAAAAATACGCATACATTGGAGTATGCAAGAAGCAAAGGGAGTCAACTATTATGGTGGGTAGAAATTCATCCTGAGAGGCAGGAGCTCACCTGGATTTTGATCTCAGATCCTCCGCCTCTTGCTGTGTGACCTTAGGCGAGTTATTTTCGTTCCCTGGGTTCAATATCCTCTAATAAAATGAGATTTGGGCTAAACTCCTTCAAGTTCTGACATTCTACAGTTCTAATTGTTAAAATACTAAACATTCCATCGTTCATATCCCATTATATATGCAAAAATTCTTAGGTATAATGTATGCATCTATTTATATATGTATATATAATACATACATATATACACATATATACATATGCATATATATAATACATATACACACATATGAAGAAGGGATGAGTCTAGATGCAGGATTCCATGTCACTGAAAACACTCACAAATGTCAACTGGTACCCAAGTAGTAACTGACAGTCTTAGAAAGTTACCAGACACAATTTACAAGATATCTGATGTGCCCAGGGTCAATTGGAGACCTGCACACAGGTCTTTGTGACTCCAAGATTGTCTGTCTAGCTACCACCTTGTGTTGCTTCTGAATTGATAACAGGAAAAAGTCCAAATAAGATGGTAATAAACATCTGGCATTTTGGATGGGGGTTCCAGCCAAATTTGGCAGCAGTTCTGAAGGTAGCATGGCTAGGGGTTTGTTCTGCTGGGGGTGATTTCTGGTGTGGTCCTGTCACAGTTGAATGTCCTCACTCACTATAGCTGTGCTAAGGTCATAGTTGATTCTGTTGAGTTATAAAAGTGAGATGACAATATCTGTTGTCAGAAACAAATGAAAAAGAAGATATTTGTACTTTAAGTCATAAGCACAAACAAGGAGATGCAGCTGTTAAATTAACGATGGTGGACATGATGTCACTGGGGCATTGATGGTCCCTTTTGACTTTAAATCGATAATTGTTATTAAAGGATCCAGCACCCTAGACTGATAGAGCACTGGGAGGTACATACAAGGTAAATGGTACTGCCCTTACTCTGATTGTGCTTATGGTCCAATAGGGAAATAGTCAATTGATCAGCATATATTTATCAAGTTTCTACTGTTTTCTAGGAAGTGTGGTAAGTCCTGAGAAAAGTGAGCCAGACCCTGCCCACATGGGGATGTACAGGGTGATTCAAAATCTCCTCGCTCAGGCTTGCTAGCCCTGCTTTGGTCATGCTGTAGCTTTTCAGTGCACAGGATGGTGAATTCAAGTTGGACGCACATTTCTTTGTTGCTTATGCTGTGGGAAGTCCTGGTCTGGTGCCGGAGAGCATGATACTTAGATAAAGCACAATACCTACCCTTCCAGAACTTGAATTCAATAAGGGTGTGTAACACAGATATCAGACGCTTAAAATTCTATGGGCTGTGCATCACATGGGGCAGACTTAGTAGGTACTAACCTGAGAAAAAGGTATATAGGGAGATGGGGGACCCAGGGAGTAATCATACACTCCACAGAAAAAAGGCATAGGAATGCATTAAAATATAGAACCCAAAAAGGGAAATGCGTCTGAAACCATAAGAGTCCTAACATTTGTGACAAGGTCTGCTCAGTTGGCATGGGGTGGGGCAGATTAGAAGATTATTCTATAAACACAGAATTTTGAAAGAGAAATGAAAATCTGAATTAAAATCTGCCAAATTTGGTTTCTATTTGTTTCCCTGAGAGGCACCAAGATGTAACCAAATGAGAAGCAGTCAGTGAACAAACATTTCTGAAACCCTCACTGTGGGACATTGCGATAATGACTGAGGATTCACTAATCCAAAGGAGGCAGGAACGATGGGGTCAATTCTTGGCTGTACCTTGGGGCAAATGCCCTCAGAATTCTCATCTCTTGTACCGGGGCCAGTCATAACCATCTTCTTGATGTCACAGAGCTCTTGTTAGAGAAAAATGAGAAAATGCATACAAACTAGTTTTAAGCTGTGAAATACAACATGCAAAAAGGAGTTGTCACTGCTTTTTTAAAGGCTGTTATCTGGTTTAACAGTAAATTTAAGGTCACATGCTAAATCATCGGGGGGCATTGCTAACCTTTAATTGAAAACACTCCCCAAGAGCAGGCATTTCCATGTTGTGTGTGTGTGTGTGTGTGTATCTGTGTGTATATGTGTGTGTATATATATATGTGTGTGTATGTGTGTATACATATGTGTGTATATATCAATATAAATATAGATACATTGTTGTTTACTCTTTATTGGGGAGAGATTAAAAGATGACTTATTGCTGCTGCTTAGATTGTATTTGTGGTCTCCTTGATTGAATAAAATTGAAAGTACAGGAGATGCCATAAAGCATGGCTATTTAGAAGTTCATCTCTCATATTGCATTCCCTCTTCTTAAATTTAATTTTCTGTTCAGAAGAATAGAAATCTACCTGCCAAACTAACCTTTCTTGGGTTTCATAGATCCTTTGGGAATCTAGTGAACCTAAGGGTACCTCCTCAGATTTTTTTGCATAAAATAAAATATAGAGAATTACAGAGAAAACCTATTATATTAAAATAGATGGCAAAATTAAATGGACAAACCTTAGTAGCTCTGTAAGAGAATCTCAATTCAATTCAGCATACATTAAGTGACTACTGCATGCAAGGTATTGTGCTAAGCAGCCAAAGGTCCACAGAGCCAACAAATCCTTCCCTTCAGTTATTTATTATATTCCATAGGGTAATGCAGATAAGTATCTACCAATTGTGTCTAAAAGAGAAAGAGGGCTGACAAATGGAGGGATCTGATCATGAAGGGCTTCCTGTAAGAGGTGGCAACAGCTGGATGCCCTAGGGTAATAAGTACCTCATCATTAGAGGAATTCAAGCAGAGGAAAGGTGTCTTTTTTTTTAAGGGAGGTAGAATATTTGTTTTGGGGGCAGGGGCTTGACTACATGGCCCCTGATGTGCTGAACATCTCCAGGAACCTTTAATTCTGTTTTTTCTCTCCTTTCCCAATAAGTGCACCTCAGCTACCTCTTGTTGCCAGGACCCAAAAGGGTAAGAGGTGCTCAGCCTTTTGGATGTTTGTCAGCTTCCCATTAGAGGGCACCCTAAATGGCATTTGCTGGCATCTGAACCCCTGTCAGGGAAGAAATAAAGCAGAACAGACCTAGTGTTGGCATCAAGGCTACATGATCAACTGAGTCAGCACCTTTTTTACCCTCTTGTAAAAACATGCTTCGGAGAACTCTGATGGGTGTGGTAATTATCAAGCATATTTGGGCTTTTTAAAAGAATTTATTTTAGGATCAGAAGAAGAGGAGAGAAAACACATGGACTTGGAGTTTGTGGTGATTAATGATTATGCTTGTCAAATTATTTTCTGAGGTCTCATGATGGAGATGAATCTATCCTCTCAGCGGCAGGGCCTGTGCATCTGAGTAAGTTTGAAATGATAGGTCACTCATGGACTGGGTGTCTGCTGACTAAAGATCACTCTGGTTGAAAAAGGGAAAGAAGGTTGGTCTACCAGAGGGCTGTCCCTAAACAGGGAGATGGAACAATGGGTCCAAAGGCTCCTAAGGTCAGAGCTGGAAAGAACCCCCCAGGGGACTATCTAGTCTCATCCACTCATTTTACAGATAAGGAACCTGAGACCTAGAGAAGGGGAGTAGAAAGTGCGTGAATCAGGATTGGAAATCAACATGGTTTTTATCTCCAAATAGAGCCCCTCTCCCTCTTTTCCCCAGTATTGTGTGAACCTGTCTCTGAAACCCCTATTTGTTTTTGTTTGTTTTTTGTTTTGTTTTGTTTTGGAGTGTTTTTTTTTTCTAGCTCATTGTACAGATGAAGAAATCAAAGAAAACAAGGTTAAATGACTTCACATAGCTAATGAGTGCCTGAGACCAGATGTGAACTCATGAAGGAAAGTCTTCCTGGCTCTAGACCAGTCCTCTATGCAGTATGGTGCCCACTAGCTGCCCCTATGAAAGTGTAGAGGGATTTTACTAAGTGTCATTTGAAGGTTTACTCACATAGCAAACATCATAGAATTGGAAAAGCTCAAGAAAAAATGGACCTCAAAGATCATGTGTTCCTCCTCATTTTACAGATGATAAAACCATAACAAGGGTTATGACTTGCCCAAGATAACACAGGTCACAATTAGTAACACAGAGACAACTTTTAACATAGGTCATTGAACTCCACAACCCTCTACTGCCTCTTCTGTCTCTGGGATATATATCTCTGGGATATCATGGATCCTTGAGATATTTCAAGGTAGAGTGAAAATATCAAATAATTAGTAAAATATGAGAGTAAACTAGACTCACAAAGCTCATATTCCTCAATTCAGGTGGATTTCTGATTAATATCTGCTCCCTGCTGAAAAGGAATTGGGTCGTTAGAGGCATTTTGTAACAGGGTCAAAGGAAAGGTGAGGAACTTGTTGAAGCTTTCATTTTTTTTTTTTGTTTCTCCCTAAGTCTTAGCCTCAGCTAAAGCATACAATCCATGATAGGCATCAGGTTCTTGCCAAATATGCAAGCATATTTCAATTATACCTGTTGGGCAAAAGCTCAATTTGTCCAAGGAAAGAGGGATGAAGAAGAAAGCTAATCCCATAACTATGAAAATCTGTGTGCTCTGGGGCTAAATTCCTCTTTGTTCATTTGGTTCTTTTTCCTAACTCACAATAGCGATGAAATATATACATCATCCTTTCTAGCGTAAAGTATTTTCGGGTGACTTTTATAGGCATCATTATAGAGAAATGTTATGATAATGGGACACTTGAAAATGAAAGAAAACAAAACATTAAGCCCCCATTTCCTTATAGAGCAGCACAGTTGCACCTTGTTTAGAACGGCTCAGTCTGGAATGGAAACGTAGTGCCCAAGAATTAATGACCTCTACAAAATGCCAGCTGCTTGTTGCCCCATAGCCTACCCTGAGATGTAATTGAGGATCCTATAGGTGAGAGGTCCCCAGGTATGGAGGGGGAGTTTTCAGGGGGAGATGAGAGATTGTGATGGGACCTTTGATCTACTGCTCTTGGAAGTCCCTTGATCACCAAGTGGTCCACAGAGTGATTTGTTGCATTCATCCTACTCAACATGCATGTTGTAACTTCCTCCTCTCTGCCAGGTCCCAGGCTAAACATTAGGGCCAATTCATAGTGAAAAACTTTGCTCCTACCCTCCAGGACTTTATAGAATAATAGTAATGAAAAGATAGAAGAGACCAAGATTGTATTGAAGGCTGGGGAGATAATAATTAGGTATCACAAGGTCTCTGCTCTAAGACCATAAAATATAACACTGAAAGGGAACTGAGAACAGGGTATGTCGGGACTGGGAAGGAGCCATAGAAATGGTGTGTCAGAAGTGGAAAAGGCTTGCTGGAGATTCTCAAAGGGTGAACTGTGAGTTCCCACTGGAGGTCCCATGACTTGGGTGGAGTTTGCCCTTGCCAATGGCTGGTGCAAGCACCAATTTTCTGATCTTTTGCCAAACAAGAATCAAGTTTTACCTCTGTGGTGAGAAAAAATGGTTTTATAACCACAGGCCTATTGGGTATAGAGACCTGGTGCCAGGGCATGAGGTGTACCAGGTGTCAAGAATTTATTAAATTCTTACAATGTGCTTGGCACTGGACTAAGAAGAACAAAGACTAAGTAAATCACATTACTTGTCAATAATGAACATTTATGAAGCGTCTCCTAGGTGTCAGACCCTGTGCTAAGTGCTGAGGATACAAAGAAAGGCCAAAGACAGTTCCTATCCTCACAGAGCTCATGGCTTATGGGGGTGACAAGTCACAAATGGCTGTATACAAACAAAACTTATGCCAAATTAATTGGGAATAAACAACAGAGAGAATGCACTAGAGTGAAGGAATATCAGCTAAGGCTTCTTGGAGAAGGTAAGATTTTGGCTCGGTCTTGACAGAAGCCAGGAAGCAAGTTGCATTTGTTTTACAAAACATGGGATTGCATATATTTATGCTGTATATGCTTCTACTATATACTTATATAGCATATACTTATACATACTGTCTTTTGCAATGGAATGTAGGCTCCTTGAGTACAGGGACTGTTTCACTTCTGTCTTCACATTCCAGGCACAGTCCTTGGCACATAACGGTCAAGTAACCAGTATTTATTAAAGCCCTGTTGTGTTATGTGTCAGGCACTGGGCATACAAGACAAAGTGAAATTGTCCCTGACTTCCAGCAGCTTATATTCTGCTGAGGGCACACATGTTAAAACTGTGTAAAAGTAATAGAAGATAACTTGGAAGTGAGCCACGAATGAGGAGGGAGTTTCACCAAAGGTCTCATGTCATAAATGTGCTGTTTAAATCTGGCATGTGAGATTGCTGAAACATGGAATGTGAGTAAGGGAACCTCGCAAGCCTCCAATCCCATCCTCTCATTTTACAGATGAAGCTACTGGAGCCGGGGGAGGTTTCAGGTCTTGCCACACATTACACAGATTCTAAAACTGAATGACAAGATTTAACTCCAGGTTCTCTGACTCCAAAGCCATTCCACCACATAGTAGGTGCTTAGTAAATTTATTGATTTGTCTGTGGAAAGATAAAGAATAGAACCTCAAGGGTGACTTTGAGATTTGCATTTTTCTTCCCCAATAACTGAGAAAGACTCTCTTAAAGGGTCTTTTCAGTCAGAGGCCCTGGGTCACTCTTGCTAGTTTTGGCCAAAACTTTTCTGGCATTTTAATTGTAGTCTCTATCATGATGCTGTAGACAAAAGGTGATTTGCTCTTTAAAATTAAGATTCAGTCAAAAGGCTGCACTTAAGTTTCTAGAAGGTCACATGTTGCCTCAAGGACACAGGTTCTCCACCTCAGCTGTAGACCATAAACTCCTTGTGGGCAGGGTCTGTTTCCTGACTGTCTTTATGTCCTTAGCACACAATGTCTGGCACTGAAGCTTAGGGATGCAATGAATGTCCATTTAATTGAATCAAACTGATTTGGCCTCAGAATGAAAAGGAAAAGTAATAAAATTAGTCAGCAGCCACTCCCATGGACATAAGGTGCCCCCATGTACCCTGAATTAGCAGCCCAGTTCACATCCCTCCATATGGATTTCCTTTTCTTTCCTCCACACCAGCTCATGTGTTCAAGGATTCCACAAGAACTTTTAAAGTTTGCTTACTTATTAAGATGACTGGCAGGAATGGACTGAGGAATTACTTTTGACTCCAGTTAGGCAAATGGAACTCTTTTGAAATTTCTGGGCTTCCAGAAGTCATGTTTCTAGTCAGAAATATGCTGGATAATACGGAGGACCTTTAGTCCTTCCAGGCAGCCTTGAGTTGGAGGAAACTTTGTGTAATTCACTGGGAAGACCCTGGAGTCTGGGGTCCCTGATTGTGCCCACCTGCACAGCTCCACTGGAATCTATTGGTTCCCCCCTTGGGCTACTAAGTTCAGAGAGGTGTTCAGCAGCCACACTAGGGTCAGCTGCCAGGGCCCCTGTCCTGGGTTGGCCCACCCTGCACTCAAATAGAAGATGTCCTTGCCAACATCATTATGACTCAGTTACACAAAGGGCATTGTTAAGGTTTTCTACACAACCCTGTGTAGTGGCTGCTACATAGTTTGGGACAAAGGGGACTGATTGGCTGCATAGTCAGAGGACCTGAGTTCAGTCCCATCTTTCATGCTTGCCACCTGTGTAACCTTTGGCAAGTAATTTATGGAATCACAGATTTACATCTGAAAGGGACCTTAGACAATATTGACCCCAACCCTCTAAATCTCCAAGTCAGTAAACGGAGACAGACAGAGGTGAAGTGACTTGTCCATGGTCACACAGCTAGGAGGTGTGTGAGGATTTAAATTCAGGTCTTAGTGATCCCTGGTCCACTGTTCTGTTAACTTCCCTGAATCTCAGTTTAGAAACTGAGACTCTGTCAGACAAGATGGCTCAAGAGGTTTTATCAACTCTTGATCTAGGATCCTGTACCCCCATTTTATAGCTAAGGAGAATGAAGCTTAGGAAGCAAACTGACCTCAGTTCAGTAAAACTTCATTCATCATCTACATTATGTTAAGCACTGTGACCGGAACTAGCTGGCATTGCCTGGTTCCTGCCCTCCAGGAGCTTAGCTATCTATCTGTCAAGCCAGGGCCATCCACAGAGGAAATTCTTCAGCCAGGATGGAAACAGCCCTCCCAATTCCTATTCATCAATCTTCCCTCTGTACTAGTGCAAGAAGCATCATACAGAAAAGGCATTATTAATCAAATGAATGATAATCCCATGCTTATGGATATATCTCAAAGCATTTTTGCCACCTTTTCTCAGCCATTCTCAAAAGAGCCCTGCAAGGCAGGCAGGTTAGGACTGTTTTCTAACTCCATACATGAGAAAACTGAGGCTCAGATTCTGCCAGTGGCTTCTGAGAATCACACTGCAAATTAGTGATAGGGTCTGGACTCAAACTCCAGGTTGGGTCTCTTTTGGCTTTTCTGTCTGAATCTTCTTGATCAGACCTTGTGTGTCTGCTTCTGACTAAGGATGGATACTTTAGAAAGCTGCTCAGTTCCCTACAAGGCCCCTGCCCTCACTCTTAGTGCCTCCCAGGTTGGCAGGTTAGACAGCACTCCCAGCTGTCCACAGAGGGCAGAGCTACTTTCCTGTTGCTTGTTTCTCAGTGTTTGCACACTTTTGTTTCTTCATACTCACTGGAGGATTTGGATTCTGTCCCTCTGAGGCATCAAAGTATTATGGTCTTCTTTTTTGCGGAAATGTCTATTCTGTTCCTACCAAAGGAGTTTATACAACCTATTGGTGGGGTTGGCACACTAACTCTAGTCATCTTGGTACTTTGGGCACCACATTGACACTGAGAATTATTTTCCATAAGGGGTTAAAACGAAAAGAATGGGGAAAAAGACTCAGGAAATCTGTGTGCTAATTTCAAAGTAGAGAGAGAGAGAGACAGAGAGAGAGACAGAGAGAGACAGAGAGAGAGACAGAGAGAGGGAGGGAGGAGAAGAAGAAGAAGAAGAAGAAGAAGAAGAAGAAGAAGAAGAAGAAGAAGAACAGAAGAGAACAGAAGAGACAGAAAATGTTAATACAGTTATGGATATATAATCACTTATCACAGACATCTATACATATTTAGATTTTAAATTGCCTGACCATTCTAATATATTGTACCAATGAGAGCAGCCTGTATGTATCAGATGCTGCTCTTGAACCAATCTTAATGGTTCCAAGACCAGATCTCTTTCCCTTATGTCACTTGCTACCTCTACTCTATGTGTATGTAGAACATATATATGTGTATATGTGTATGTGTACATATCTGTATATATGCATGTGTATCTATGCACATACATACACACAAATACACATGTATATATACATACATATCTATCTATGTATATGTACATAGATATATATAGATAGATAGATAGATAGATAGATATACAGATATGTATCTTCTATTTTTCTGTTGTATCAGTGATGGAATGTTCAATGACCCTGAAGTCAGGGACTGTTTCCTTTTCGTTTCTGGAGCCCCGGTGCCCAGCACAGTGCTGTTTTGTATTTAATAATATTGTTGATTGAATAATTAATTCACAATCACTTCCTCTCTGCCTTCCCAGTCTAGGCTCCAGAGTCCACTGTTCTTCAGCAACTCGTTCACATCAAAAACTCTCACAGTTCCTCAGATGACAACAGCTGTAGTAGAAAATGTGATGATTAAGAAAATACACAATAACAAAACCTTCTAAGAATTCAGTAGCACTTTTAAATAAGCTTATATTTTATTTCACACAATGACATCTACAAACATTGGGAAAATCATAATGTCTATAAGGCATATAATTTATTCAGTCTACAGAAAGTATATTTGATTATTATACTGACTCATGCTGCATTTTTGTTGACATTAAAGAGAGATAAAAATAATAAAGCCTGATTCACATATGGATTTGAAGACCTTTCTTACAATAATTTTAGCTTTCATAGGTGGAGAACTACTTTTGTAAACCATTTTAGAAGTCTCTTCTCTTGCCTATCCACTGAACCTCCCGACCTGTTGATGAGCAGCGCCACCATTCCCCTTCTCTTGCTCATGCCCTTAAGACTGACCTGTTGATGGGCACTACAACCATCAGTCTTTTCTTGTCTTGTCTTCTAAACCTCAAGCAAGAGGAGATTATGACGACTACTTCTGCTTATTTGACTCTCTGTTAACTCCATTACAAATCCATCACCCAACTGCAAATATCTTCACCAAGACCATGGGGAAACTTGCTCATCATTAGCTGTGTGACCTTAAGCAAGAAACTACCTAGGCCTCTGTTTCTTCACCTTCAAAATGAAGGCTTGGCTTAGCTGACCTCTGGAGTCCTAGGAGCTCTAGAGTCGATTCTCTTAATTTCCTTTTCTCCATCCCAATCCTTTTAGACTTTTCTATGTTATTTAATGCCTGCTCCTTCATGTGTTTTCTGTGACCCCAAGCTTCCACTCTCTCCTTGCTCTCATCTTTGCTGTCCAGCTGTTGCTTCCTGGTGTTCTTGGATGGGTCCTCCTAGTTCTCCAGCTCTCTCAGTATGGGGGTCTCCCTGCAGTTATGCCCTCAGTTCTTTCTTCCCCTCACTGAACTTTCTCCCTCAGTGGTCATCTTGAGCGTGTCCGTGTTCTCTTTCACACACAGGACTCCCAAATAGGCAATTCAAGTCTTCATTTCTCCTGTGTTGCCAACCATACACTTCCTGTTGCCTGTGAAGCACATCCCCAAAGTCCTCACCAACACCTGAAACTCAACATGTCCAAAACTTAACTCTTTCCTTTCCCAAATGTGCTTCTCGTCTCTGCCTCCCTGTTCTTCTTTCTGTAATGACTAAGCTTTTGATCACATATCTTTGAAATACCCTTTATATCCAATCACCTCCTTTCAACTGTCAGCCACTGACTTCCTTCAGGTTCTTACTGCTTGTGACCTTACAGTCACCTCCTAACTCTTGTCCCGCTAATGTTGAGAGAGTCCCTCACTTCCTTCCTCAATCCATCTTTCACACGATTGTTAAGGAATTGTCCATAAGGCACAAGTAAAATCATGTAACTCTTCTGCTCAAGACCAAACAGTGACTCCCTACTACCAGTGTGCTGGAAAGAAAATACCAGTACTGGCACTGAAGGCCTATTACAATCAGGCTCCATCTCATCTTTCTAGTCTTTTGGCATCTGTCTTTTATTCCAAGTGAATTGTTTGTCTTGCTGAGCTAGCTCCTGTCTCTCCATCTTTGCACAAGCTATCCCCTAGTGTCTGGAATGCAATCTATAGACTGGTTCTGATCCTTCTCTTTCTTCAAAGTGTGGTTCATTTTGTCACCTCAAGCATGAAATCTTCCCTGAAACCTGCTCTTCAGGAAAGTTACTTTTCCCTCCTCAGATTTTCTTTGAACATTTTCTATCTTTCCACTGGCCCTCTGGCCCATCTTATATTGATCTGTGACTCTGCTGCATCCCCCTTTACACTAATAAGTTTCTTGAGGGCAGGACTAGAGCTTCTCCCTAATCCTAAGCATAGCACTAGGTCCACAGTCTATCATTTATTGAATTGTTTCATTATATCTTGCCCAAGCTCAAAAGTATAGTTAGAAGCTGAATGAATCTCATGACCATATTTCGGACTTTGTCATCTAGATAATCTTGTCCCAAATAATGCATTTATATTTTCGTGGAAACATTCTCTTCACTGTCTTAGAAGAAAGATCCAGATTCATAAAGGTATCAGAGAAAACTTCCTCATCTCCTCCTGGCTGTCTTCCTCTGGATTTGCTGTCTTAAAATATGATCCCTAGAAATGATCCTGTAAAAAGCAAAACCAATAAATGCTCACTGTATGCCCCAGCCTGAGTATTTTCATCAGAGGGAGAGGAAGATGGAAAGTTTGGCAGAGACGGGGGCCCTGCCTTCAGGGAGTGTGGAATCAGACACTAATGCAGATGCTGTAACATACAAGGGAACACAGCTCAGTATAGGGGCAGTAGACAAAAGTCTTTTTTCAGAGAAACTGCTTGTTGAAGCCAACTTCTATTTCTTTTTTTTTAATTTCTCTTTCTGAAATCCCTCTAAGTTGCTCCTACCTTGGTCCTAGGACCCCCATTAAACACAGTGTATCAGTTATCACATGTTGGTGGTACAGTGGATATAGCACTGGAACTGAGTCTGGAAGATCTCAGTTCAAATCCAGCCTCAGAGATTTACGCACTATGTGAACCTAGACAAATCACTTAACCCTGTTTGATTCAGTTTGCTCATCTGTAAAACGAGTGAAAGAAGCAACTGGCAAACTCCTCCAGTATCTCTTCCAAGAAAACCCCAAATGGGGTCAAGAAGAGTCAGACATGAATGAAACAGCTGAATAATAGTGACCACACCAGGTGTTACCTTTGAGACAGTAGTTACCTTGGGAGCCTGTGTCAGTGCAGCTAGAGGTTCATGCCCTTCCCAGGTTTCTATAGTCTTGGTCATGTCATATTTGTTCAACTTTAAATGTTGAGAACTGTCTCAGTGACTCCCATCATTTGCCCTAATAAGACACTGATTCTCCTCTCAGTTGTGTGAGACCTTGGTCTTTCTGTCTTCACAACTAGGATAAAGCTCCCACTCTTTGCTGACATTCAAGGCCCTCCATAATTAGGCATTACCCTACTACCCAGACTTATCGTCTATTCCTACTCCCAATGTATGTTACAAGCCTGTAAAAATAGACTACTGACTGTTTCTTGATTTCCTCCTGGATTCACCTTCCAGGCCTTTGCTTCTAGTATTTCCCAGTCTTAGGGTGCCTCTCCTTCCTCTCCTTTTTTGTTTTTAACCTGTGGGCTTCTTATCCGTTCTTTAAAGCTCAAATCAGACACCACTTCCTCCAGGAATGCTCCTGAATCCGTCTATCGCTTTCTATGCTTCTTTTTCTATAATATCTTTATCCTATCCCTGGAGTTCCAGGGGGGCAGAGCAATGCCAAACGGAAAGTTTATCCCCCAGAACTGAACACAAGTAGGCAGAAGGTGCTTAATAAATATTTGAATGACAGGCTATTTTATGTCTAGTATAGAAAATAAGTTCAGCAACCTGGAGAAGATGAAGAAATACACTGGGCAGGATAGGGAACATTTGTTCACCTATATTGGAATTTTCTCCATTTCAGAAGTAGGAACAACAACAAAAAGGTGGGGCAGCATTGCATGTCCCATCTCCCTTGCTTGTTGATTTCTCCATATCTCATGGCATAACCATTTAGAGATAATTGAGTCTTCTCTGGCTGATAACTCGTAGAGAGATCCACGCTTCCTTTTTTCCTGACTCCTTTCTTAATTATTCCCCACTTCCCAATGAGGAGGGGGAAGTGCTCTTCCATAGTTTACCTGCTGGGTTTTTTTCCTAAGTTTATGTCTTAGTTGCCTGCTATTTACCAGTACAATCCACACATTCTTCAGAGCCCAGATCAGAACTACTTTCTTCAGGAAGCCTTTTCTGAAGAACAAGCAACTTATCCAAAAGAAATGGTTTTCCAGCCACTGCTCCTATGCTGAGCTGTGCTCCCTTGTATCTGCATCTGCTTGAGTGTTTGATACCTCACTCCCTGAATGCAGGGCCTCTGCCTCTGACAAACTCTCCATCTCCCCCTCCCTCTGACTCCAACACTCGGGTTAGGGCATGTAATGAACATTTCTTGGTTTTGCATTTTAGAGAATCATTTCTAGAGGTCATATTTTAGGGGAACAAATCCAGAAGAGGACAACCAGAATGAGATGAGGACTGGTGGACATGATATATAACAGTAAAAATAAGAGGATAATAGCAATCTGGCATATGAAGTAAATGGTATTATTATCCTAATTTAGCAATGAAGAAATTGATTTTGAGAAAACTTAGATGACTTGCCTAGGGTCACATAAGTAGTAACTATTGAAGGCAGGATTCAAAAGAACTCCAGTTTATATAGCACTAAATCCAGAATTCCATCCATGACTCCATCTAACCGGTCATCTATGAAAGAGTTGTGAAAATTAGGGCTGGCTTGTCTTAGGGTCATGTGATGAATGGCTTCTGAGAGGTCCTGGGAACAAGGGTTCAGAATGATCCCGCTCAGTCCCCTGGGAGTGGATGGGAGTGGATAAGAGGGGGCAGATTTGGGTCCATCTGTAAAAGATGTTGCTAACGATGAGAGCTGTATAAAAAGAAAAAGGGGCCACCTCCCGAGGGAGTGGGTGCTTTATCCCTGCTTGTCTTCACCTCAGTGCTTGGTGTTCACTTATCAGAAGCATCCAGTTCTTAAAGAAGCTTCACCTCTAGGACCTTGAGCTAATCACTACTTCTTTCTAGGCCTCAAACTTTTTATAACAAGAAGGTTGAATGCTTTGGCCTCTATGGCCCCTGCAGCTATAAGACCTGACTCTGTGATATGCTCCTGCTCTAAAATTCTGAGTCAGAAAAATGGGTCCAGATTCCTGCCCCTGCCCCTTATTTACTGAGAGATCATGACAAATCATGATAGCTTTGTGAACCTCTGTTTCTGTGTTTGTCAAATGGGAATAATAACGCCTTACGGGGTTGTTGGCAGAATCAACTGAGTTACTGATTTTGAAGGTGCCTCATGGGTGGTGTGCTTGATAAGAGATTATTGTTGAACTGTTGTGTCTCTTTAGAGCTTCATTCATTTAAGAAGCAAACCTGATTTCCCCCCCTATTTTTACATATATAAGTTAAACAGAAGACTTGAAGAGCTGCTTAGCCAAGAAGGTTGTCTTGTGTCTGCTCAAGTAGTTTTAAATATGTGCAAACGATTCTGGAGGAGTGTGGCAGGTCTTGAAATGGTGAGGCAGCAGAAGCCCCAGCCAGCTGGGCTATGTTGGGCTTTGGGGACGATGGGTTTGTTGTGATAGGAGTGGGCTGTGGAACGTGCTGCTCAGCCGGTACAACCATGGTGATTAATGTTAATGCAAAACAAGTTAGGCTCTGAAAGTTTGTTATTGTACCCAGATAACACAGTGATTGGGTTGGAAAATCGATCTTGTCAAAACACTCCTTGTCATTTCTATGAGATTATTCACTCTTTTCCATAGATGCCTCCCTCTTTGAGCCGTGACTCATGCAGGCATCTTGGTTGAACATTTTAAAGATGCTATGTCCTACCCCATTACCACTCAGAGACTCTGGTCTTGGTCTATCTTGTTTCCTGGGACATAGACACTGATCATTAGCAGTGGAAGGAAGCTTAAAGAGACATACAACGTAGGGTCCATTTTCACTGTCGTGTGAGAGGTTGGTTACTCTACTTGGTAGTTAGGAACTTGGGATCTAAGTTATGATCCTGATGCTTCCTCACTTGATTACCCTGGGAAGACCTTTTCCATTCTTGGAGCCTCAGTTTCCTATTAATCAAAATAGAAAAAAAAATACAGTCCTACCTTGCCCACAAGACTAATGTGAAGATCAATTGAGAGGACTGATGGGAAGATATTTGGACTACTCAACAGCAAAATGTCCATGTTATTGGAAAGATCATGGGGAATAGGAATGGGACTACATGTCCTAATTGTCAAAGGAAAAGGGAAAAAAATAGATTCTGCTAGCACTGGGCCAAGTCCTGGGAATCTTCTAGACCAGATCTGTACAACTTGGCAAGTAGATAGGGGCCAAAATTAAAATAGGCTAAACTTCTTTAGGTCACAGATAGGTCAGACTAAAGACAGAATGATGATGGTTGGTTGCTGTGGGTCACCTGACAAACAGCAGAAAGTGTGTGGTGGCAACCCTACATTTTTCATGGGCTGCCAAAATTCCTTTGACTGGCTGCAAGTGGCCTACAGGCAATGTGTTGTGCAGACCTCTTCTAAACAGTATTATTAAACAGATGCTCGCTGTACCTCTAATAAAGGAAGCAATAGTCATCAAGAGCCTACCTGACTTCACACAGAATTTTCTATGAATTTAAATTTTATACACTTAGCATATTCTGCCTAGAGAAGGAAGGGGTTTCTCCTCATTGGAATTTTAAAGCAGAAGGTTTGTGGCCAATGTTTGGGAACCAGTCTGATTTAAGAAGAGCCTGCCATATATTAGGCACTGTCCTCAATTCTGGGAATAAAAAAGCAAAGGAAGATTTCCTCCCCTCAAGGAACTTCTATTCTGATGGTAGTACTGAGAAAAGCACATGTTCAAAGGTAAATAAATAAAAATTAATTTTATTTTATGAATACAGAATGATTGTGGGAGACATTAACCATTGGGAGAAATCAACCAATACCTGAAGAAAATAGTAAAAGAGAATAATTCAACAAGAGGAAAGATACGTGGACAAAGTCATGGAAATGGGAGGTGGAAAGTTGGCTACAGGGAACAGCCAGTAAAACTTTATTTTTGACTGTAATTAGAGGGAAGAGAAAGGAGAGAAATGTCCAGTTAGCTTGGAATGATGTCCTAGAACAGGCATTCTTAGTCTGGAGGCTGGTACTTTCTGGTTGTTATTGTTTTAATGTTCATTACCTGTATTTCCATGAATTTGGTTTCCTTTGAAATCCCGTGTATTTTATTTTATGCATTTTAAAACATGGTTCTGAGAAGGGACCCGTAGATTCCAACAGACTTCTTGCCAAAGGTGTCCAGGACACACACACTCACACAAACACACACACACACACATACACACATACACACACGAAACCTGAAAAAATGAAGAACCCCTGTTTTAGGGCAAGAGGGAACCACTGAGGTTTTTTGAACATGGAAGTGACTCATTTAGACCTGTACATTTAGATCTATGCAACATTAATTTAGGAGCTGAATGAGGCATGGCTTAGAGAGAGAAGAAACCATTCCAATAGTGTATGTGAGAGGTAGTGAGTGCCTGAACTTCCTGGATATATGTGAGTAAAGAGGAAGAGCTGGAGGACAGATATGTCAAGATGGTAGAATTGGTAAGCCAATTTGTTGGGTGAATGGTGGGGTTAGAGGGAGGAGATGAGAATGACATCAGTTTTATGATCCTGAGTGACCTGAAGTGCCACACATAGCACCTGGAAAGCAGTAGGCACTGAACAAATACTTCTTGTTTAGGTAGGTGGTAGCACCCTTGATAGAAATGACGAAGTCAGGAGGAGGTTCAGATGAACTCTTGTTCCATAACATATTGGAATAGATGTCCTCTGAAGGATATTCTAACCTTAAATTTTGTTATTGTGAAAACTTGGGCTGGGAAAGACACTCTGTATGACAAGGTCTAAGACTCTCAAGAAAATTCAATTTAAATTCAACTAATAGTTATGAAACACTTACCATAGGGTAGGCGCTGTCCATGGTGGTAGCGATATAGGGGCAAAACTGAATAATCTTGACCTCAAGAAGGTAACATTCTAATTTAAGTGGGGGGATAAAATTTATACCCATCTTCTGTGTGCAAAGTCATGTCCTCAGTGATAGAGACAGTAATCCTGATTGGCCAGATGAGGAAAGGTCTCTTGGGAGCAGGAGGAAGGATTGAAGGGGTCTGTTTTGGTACTATGATGGCAAAAATAATATGCATATTTCCCCTGAAATTATTTATAATAAAAGTTAATGCTTCTCTTTTCTGTTCTTTGAATATTAGAATATTCATATTTGATGCTTGTTAAGTGCATAAAAAGGAATTTTTTTCAAAGAAAGAGAGAGAGAGATCCCATGTAGGAGGTAGCTTCTCAGCTGTGCTTTAAAGATGCTGAATATATTATGACTTGATGTGAGGAGGAAGGGCATCCAATACATGGAACACAGCCCAGGCAATGGATGGAGGTAGGAGATAAAATGAGATTTTTGTTAATTGGGTAAGTGGCCCCCTTTGACCAGAATGGAGAATGAAGGAAGGCCATTAATATGAAATAAGACTAGAAAAAATTCTCTATCCTTTGCATGCCAGACAAAAAGCCCATCTCTGTTTCTGTTCTTAAAGTTCTCCCAGATGGTTCATAGCAGTTGGAAGAACCTAAAGCCATGAGCAGTGGCAGTCTTTTCAAGAACTCAGGTCACTTCCTAACATGATGAGACATTGGGGATGAACTTCAGTAGAGGGAGGCATGAATCACACATAGGTACAGTAGATAAAGCCTAGCTGGGGCTTGGGGGGAATTCTCCAATTGCCCTTGATCTACTAAGTGCTATTCCCATGACTGGGCAGCAATTTCCCCAACTGTAGAATGGTAGACTCTTCAAGAAGACAGAATCAGCTCCCCACCTTAGTGAGGCATAAGAAGGGGATGTAAGTGGACCTACACACTTACCACGTTGTTGTTGTTGTTGTTGTTTTATGTTTGTACATGGAGGCATCTGTCTATGTCTGTCAGACTCAAGTCTCTTTGAGGTCCATAAGTATATCTGTAACCCCTACCTCCAACCCCCAAGTGCAGAGTACAGGGCTTAGTGTTTGCTGGGTGGAAGAGAAGGCAGAGAAGGACTCAAATCTTACCCTCTTGTAATTCTCAGGCAGAGCCTCCACCAGCCTGACTTTGGAATGTCCAACCAACTTCACCCATTGAAGTAATAAATAAAAAATGAATCCAAACAGTCATTCAGTGCCATGAATGAGTGGTGTCCTGACTCAATTTCTTTTCCCTTTTCAGCTATTTCCTTGGCTTCCCCCTACACAGCCAGAGACAATTGAATCAGTATTGATTCAGTACAGGAAGGAAGTCAGTTAGGATATAAGTAACATACACCATTGGAGAGTTTGGGGCTGACAATATTTGCTTGTGTACCTAGAGGAAAAAAAAAACACTAAGCCTTTCTCTCCTTTGAAAAAGAATTCTATTCTGCTTTCTCTGAAAACCGGGGAGGAAAGATAGTGTGGCACAATGGGCTGAGAAGCCATCTTGGAGTCAGGAAGACCTGAATTAGAGTCCTACTTCTGCCACTTATTGGCAGTATGACCCTGAAGAAGTCATTAATCCTTTCAAAGACTGTGAGTTGAGAAATAAGCACCAGTCACTTTGATAGAGGGAGTTTCCTCACCACAAATTCCTTGTACTCATGAAATCACAAGTCCAGCCAGTTCAGGGGAAAGGGTTCTGGACTTGGAGTTAGGAGAGACCTGAGTTCAAAACCTGCCTCTGATTTTCACTAGCTGTCTGACCATGGGAAATATATTTAACCTTTCTCAACTTCAGTTTCCTCATCTACCAGTTAGGGCCACAAATCGACAAGCTCTGGCAATCACTCTGCAAACAGGCTGCTGGAATTTTTTTGTTATTGTTCTCATTAACATTAAGATTCAATGGGTAAACCCTATCCTACGCATTCTGCCATCCTTTCTTACCCCTCTCTGCCATGCCTTCCCTACAAGCAGACTGGTGCCCTGAGGGTCTTTCTCATATGGCACAACCACATTGGATTCCTAATCTGAGAGCTGGAATTAGGGTCAGCATCTGGTGTTTCATAATTCAAGCAAACAGGTTGTATCAGGGCAGTATTGGCACAGCACTCCAATGAAGAGTCATGAAGAGTTTCTTTGAACTCTTCCATTTGAGGGAGAATCCATTTTCTCAGTTCATGTTGTTTTGTTGTTGGAACAGAAAAGGAAACCCAGACCCAAAGCTTGAACAACTTTACCAGGGTAGTAAGCAGAGCCTATTCCTGGTCTGGTGGGGGCTGGACTAGCTGAGCCCATAGTTACTTTTCATGTCAGTGATTCTGCAGCATAGCCAAGGGAAGTGGCTTAAAATAGCTTCTTAACTTGCTCATGCTGGATCCTTGGGAAAGTCACTACACATGCATGGGACTTAGTTTCCTATACTGTAAAATATAAGGGTGGAACAAGGTCATCATGATGTACCATTCCAGCCCTAACTCTTGTAATCTTCAGTCCCCGATGAATAGTCATCCACTAAGATGAAAGTATAACACAATAGTCCAGCAAAGGCAGAGATTAATATGGGCTGGAATAATTGAGAGGAGGCATCATAAAGGAAAGTTTGAACTGCCATCAGAGGGATTTAGATATGTAGAGGAGGTGAATAGGGCATTCCCATGCAAGGGGAGACCGTGTGAACCAAGGTGTTGAAAGGAGAATGAGCCTAGTGAGGGATAAGGGAAAGGTTATCTAAGCTCTGAAAGGGGGTTCAGGTGCAAGGCCAGTGGGGGAAGCTCATTACTCTAGAGGGGGAAGGTGTTCAGAGACTAACTGCATTATTTTACAGTTGAGGAAACTGAGTCATAAGGAAATGAAATTATATTCCCAAGGTCAAACAGGTAGTAAGAGGTAGACCTGTGCTTTGGTAGAAATTTCAAAGCTAGTAAGATAATTGTGAAAAGCCTTAAATACAGGGAAAGAAAATTAAGATGTATTTTGTAGGTGATAAGGAGTCATTGAAAGGTTATGAGCAATGGATAGCTGTGCATTATGGAGGTTCATTAATATCATGTGGTAGGATGATTGAAGGGGAGAGAGGAAAAATGGAACAATCAACTAGGAGGCCATCACAATCAGATGGAAGGTGGCAAGGACTTTTATCAGAAGTGTTAGCTTTTGGGAGGCTCAAATGTGGATGCAAAACACTTGTTGAACTTCAGAACCTTTAATATGGTTCTGTTCTGATTGGAGATCTTCAGGACTCATTGGTGGAATTAGATAGTAGTCATCATCCCCATTCCGCTTCCTATAACTCTATAACAACATCACATACCCTTGACAAAGAATCGGATTGGAGCTCTGAAAGCTTAAATAATTTGCCCAGAGTTGCACAGCTATGAAGGTGACTTGAGAACAATTCAGGTCCAATTGTCCTAGTCCCAAGTCTAGGGGTCTTTCTGTAATGCTATGTTATCTCCTCTGGTGGAGTGGGAAGGTTTTACTAGGAGGACAAGCCAAGCTGCCATGGTAGGGAATGTGGTTTAGGAAGAGCTAGCCCTCAATAAAGCTCTGTTCTAGATCCAACAATGACCCTGTCACTTTCCTTGACCCTGGACTTCCCAAGCACATAGTAGGCATTAAAAAAATACTTGCTTCATTGATTCCTGACCCCCATTCTTTGTCAACATTTGAGAATGTCTTTTTAATGGTTTATAACCAGGATGAAGTCATGTTATTTGTGATTCTGAAATGGGTTAAAATCCCTGAATGATGCTGATGAAATATTTCAAGTGTCTCTAAAAAAAATGTATTGGTTAACAAGATAATCTTAAGTCATCTTTTTAGCTGGTTCAGCCTGAGAAAGCTTGCTCCAGACCACACTGAGGTCAATAGCAGAGTAGTCAGAGATATTGGAATGACTTTGGGGCAGAGGCTCTTGCTGGGCTTTGCAGAATTTTCAATATCTGGGGCATATTTGACTTTAATAAAGGCAGGAGCAAGTTGTTTGAAATAAGCCTGGGGCCCTAAGGCTTGGTTTTCATTGAGGTGGGGAGAGGGGAAGGACTGAAACAGCTCTCGGGAGTGTTTTCATATTATTATTTTTTTCCTTGTTAAAATGCTAATGTCCTTGAATTTGCCATTGGGTTGTGTCTTGACAAATGTGGAAGCCAAGTTCTGAGGAATCAAGGGACTTGGCTTTTTTTTCCCTTTGGGGGTCCATTAATTATCATTCCCTGCTCCCCTCCCCAGATCTCAATTCAGTTCATTAAGTAAATATGAATGCAAATTACTGCTGATGTATATTTCTCTGCTGGCCTTCTAAGTGGGATCTGAGGGGTACAACTTCTTGATTGCCCTTCCCCAGAGGCTGAGCATATAGTGCCAAGGCTCTGCCTTTGGTCATTGTCTATTCTCCCTGCCTCTTCTCCCTTAGCAATCTTACAGAATCCCCCAATTTCAGCTCCCGCCTCCATGCAGATGATGTCCAAAACAAGGTCTCCAGGCCAGACCACTGTTCTGATCCCCAGACCCAGATTCAGCTACCTGAAATACACCACCCAGTTCCCTCTGCCTGGCTCCAAGCTCAAAAGGTCCCAGACTGAAGGGAGCACTGATCTTTTCCTCATATCTTCTCTGGTCTTGCTTGTCTTGTTTTTTTCTGTAGTTGCAGCTTTCATAGCCATCCCATGTGTGTGATCTTGCAGCTCTCCCTCACCTCTCATATCTAGTCACAGAATCAGAGGCTTGAAGATTTAGAGTTGGAAGGACACTGGAGGTCATCAAATCCAACCCCTTACTTTTACAGGAAGGGAGACTGAGGCCACTGAGAGGTGAAATAACTTGCCAAGGTTCACACAGCTAGCAAGTTTTTCATGTGGGATCTGAATGCAGATCTTCCTGGCTCCAAGTCCAGGACAAGACCCATTCCAGACAGCTGACACATCGAATCTCTCCTGTTTCTGTCATCTTTCTCCACCCCCACTTATTCCCCAGGTCACCAGCCCCATCACCATCAACATTCTGATAGAGTATTTGATAGAGTTACTGCCCAATAGACCATTCCACCTCTCTCTCTCTCTCTCTCTCTCTCTCTCTCTCTCTCTCTCTCTCTCTCTCTCTCTCTCTCTCTCTCTCTCTCTCTCTCTCCATCCCCCTCCCCCTCCCAGATTCACGATTCCAATCCCTTTTGCTTAACCAGAGGCAGGTCCTGTGTGATGGGAATACTGCTGACCCTGGAGTCAGAAAAGAAACTTCCTGACTGTGTGAGCATGGTCAAACCTTTAACTATTCTACCTCAGTTTCCTCATCTGTAAAAGAGAGATAATACTACTTTCAGTGCATACTTATATCATAGGGTCATCATGAGAATAATGTAAAGTATGCAGTATGCCTTAAGATCTATGGAAATGTTGGTTATTATCATTGCCTAGATCAGGTTGTTGACCAACTTCACTCATGATTTTTAGTGGCTTCCTGTTGCTTCTGAGTAGAATTCAGATTCATTCCTGACATTTAAGTGCTTGTATACTCTAGTGTCATCCATCCCAATTTTCATACATGAAACTCGAGGCAGAAACTGGATTAGGACCCAGGTCTCTTGTCTCCCATTACGATGCTCCTTCCAGTCAACCAAGATTTTCTGTTGTGCTCCTTTGAAGCAGCTAGTTAGTACAGTGGATAGAGTTCTGGGTCTGGAGTAAGGAAGACCTGAGCTCAAATTCAGCCTCAGATACTTACTAGATGTGTGGTAAGTCCCTTGACCCTATTTGCCTAAGTATCCTCATCTGTAAAATGCAGATAATAATAGCACCTATCTGCCAGTATTGTTGTGAAGATCAAAAGAGATAATAACTGTAGTGCTTAGCGTGGCACCTGGCACCTAGTAGGTACCACCAAAATGGTGATAATAATAAAAAAAGTTCTTTTCATGAGTCTTAGCTTCCAATGATCTGAGCCCCATCAGGGATCAGACCTACTAACCAGGTCCAGAGTGTCAGAAATGTAGGGGGTCTTGGGGAACACCTGGTCCACTTTGTTTGAGGACATTTTCTAGAATCTGGGACTGTCAAAGCTGAAAGGAATGTTAGGTATCATTTAAGGGAACTTGCCTGTGTAAGAGGAGAAAAGTGAGTCTCAGAGCAGGGACAGACACTCAGGATCACAGAACTTCCTCTCCTTGGCTAGATTAGGTCTAGGGTTCCTATTACTGAATCATGGAGTTATGTTGGCAAAAGCTTAAGACAAAATACATAAAGAAACTAATTAGAGTAAAATTGTTGGCAAAATATATTTTAAAAAATAAGTTCATGAACCCCACATTAAGAACCCCCATCCTAGAAAAATCATCTTGGGATGTAGGGGATAACCATACTCACTATATTGGCAGCAGTTGGGGATTAAAATAGGTTTGAATTTCAGTTGAGCAGACAATGCCAGGCTTGCAAAAATCCACCCACAGATCTACGAGAGTTGTAAAGAGTTCTTTCCCCACCACACACAAGCACACACACACACACACACACACACACACACACATACTCGCACCATGTGCTGTCGTGCTCCCTTCTCCTGCCCACACAAGATGCATGTTACTCCAGACAAAGGTCAGAAGAGAAATTGTTTTCTAGGAGATAATGGGGAACACACTTGTTCATCAGCTTACTTTTTAAAATATTGTCAGTGCCCATGTGCTTCCCAATCCTTGAGCATTTAGGAAGCTGGAATGATGGAAACAGTCTTACCTCTTCACAAAGGTAAGGCTGTAATCATAATCAGCTTTGCTTTATAAACTGAACGACTTTTGCTGAGTGGAACAATCTTTTCAATTCTATCTTTGTCTTGGAACTTCAAGATGAAAGGAGCAGATACTAAGAGCTGAAAGCAGCATGACCAAAAATGGAATTATATTGGCTGGCCTGAAAGGCAGGTGTCCTGCTTTCTAGTTCTGGTTCCACAGAATCAAGGGATGTGTGACCTTGAGATTCATCTCCTCTCTCCGAGCATCAGATGCTTCCTCTGTGGAGTGAATAATTTGGCTTCCATGAATTCTATATTCCTTGAATCAGTGACATTATAGTATTGCCATATGTATACATACATACATACATACATACATACATACATACATACACACACACACACACATTGCCAGAGTTAAGAAAATTCTGAAGATTGGCCCATGGCCTCTGAAGTCACCTCAAGTCACTGAGGATAAATTAAGCACCTCCTTTGTGTAGGACTGAGGCAGAGTGTTATGCCAAGTGGAGAGGAACCCTCTCAGTCCACATATACACCTGGGCTGCAGGCCAATGTCTGACTATTACTGGACACTTGACCAGAAGCAAATCATCTCACTCTTAATGCCTCCAGGCAATAGAGGCCCCAAACCTGAATCAAAGATCAGGTCGTACCCTGGAACAATGAAATCACAGATTGCATCCAAAATAGGACTGTGCAGAGCATTGTGCCAGATGCTGGGATGCAAACTGCTCCCAGACTCAATTTCCTCATCTGTCAAATGAGGATAGTCATAGAACCTAACTCAAAGGACTGTTGTGAGGACAAAATGAAACAACACGTGTCTAGCACTTTGCAAGCCTTAAATGTACTCTACAAATATTAGTTATTGTTATGTATTTTATTAATTAAAAGTGACAGTCCCAACCCTCAAGGAGCTTTGTGTTCTGATAGGTGTGTTCAGGTATATGAATAAGTCAATATAAGGTAATTTGAGGAGGAAAGAAAGAATACTACCAACTGGCAGGAGGGGTCAGGAAAAACTTTCTATGACAGGTGTTGCCTGAGCTGGGTCATGAAGAGAAACCTTTTATGAGGATGATGATTATAATTAAAATAACAAAATAATAACATGTATTCATACATATACATATACATGTATATATGTGTTTATATGCATTTATACATACACATATATATACATACATATATATTCATATATACTCATGTATTTTTCTTACTTGATCTTCACAAAATAAGATAGGCATTATTATTCTCCCCATTTTGTAGATGAAAAAAGATTTTAAAAGGTCTAGAGACATTAAGTGAGGTATCCAGCATCACAACATTAGCAGGTGTATGAAGCAGAATTGGGACTGAGACCTTTTTGACTTAAGCCTGGTGAACTACCCCCTGCGCTACCTGATTGATTCTAACTCCTACTTAAAAGCTTCATTTGACTGATGAGGAGTCAAAGGGCCAGAGAAGGAAAATAATGTGCCCAGGTCACATATTATATGTCAAATAAAAAATTAGAATTCAAGACTGATAAGAGAGAAGATTTACTTCTGGAAGGGACTTCCGGATCCCTCTAGCCTAGTCATTGTCATATTACAGATGAAGAGACTGATCTCTCCCAGAGAGATCAAGTACCTTGCCTAAAGTGATATCAGTCTCAACTGTCAAAGGCAGGATTAGAATTCAGGTCCTCTAACTCCCCAGCCAGATCTCTTCCTGTGATGCCATGCACCTGATTCCAAGTTCTGTGGTTCTCCCATCATACCACGCACATCTTATATTTAGGGAGCAGAAGACAAGGCCCTGACCTGATTCACTCTGGTGGAGTTAAAACATGATGCCTTTCACAGGACAGCTTGGGAATGGTCCAAGAAGTTCCAGCTCCATCATGGCTTCCAAATCCTCATGCCATTCTGCTTTCAGTCATGTGTCTGTAACTGCACTCCATAAAATGTTGCCTTCTTGAAGAGGTTATGGCCTCCCTCCATGGTTCTCTGCCCCACCATTGTCCAGTCTAAGCGTTAGCCAGCTCTCGGCAGGGATGCTTGGAGGAGATGCTGAGGAGACACTCTGAAACCAGTTAGCTCAGAGGATGCTTCTGAGACAGAAGCAGCAGTGGGCACAGACATGCAGGGAGCTGCCTAACTCTCCATAACCCCTGCCAGGGTCGATGACTCAGGCCAATCGGGAAGACTGACAATTTTCCAAGCAAAATTAACAACTAAACTGGTAGAGCAGTGGGAAGCATATGACATTAAATTTTAGCAAGAGGAATGCTTTGAAAACCCTTACCAAAAACAGAAAGGGCAGCCTCTCTTTCTACATTAGGAAGGCAAAGGGAACTGGGAAGATGATCAATGGTGTCAGACAATTAGGTAACCTTGGCCAAGTCACTTCTCCTTTCAGAGCTTAGTTTTAGCTTCTGTAATATGAGAGGTTGGATTAGACCATATCCCATGTCCAATCTAGCTCTGTTTTTCCTTGCTGTAATATCTCTCCCACCTCTGGCATTGTGTGTTTCAAAGGTCTTCCCAGAGCTGTCCAAACCAGTTCAGACAAATTTTCAGGTCTCTCCCAGATCTGATAATTCACATCCTGTGTTCCTTACATTTATAAGTAAAACTAAATAAGTGGAAGGCAATTTCAAGAAAACTCTAGTAAATATGGAGATCTGTACTTGAACTAATTTTTGAATTAAAAAATATTTCTAAGAGGCAGAGGTGAGGAGGGAGTGCACTTGTGGCATGAGTAACAGCCTAAGCAAAAGCACAAAGGTGGGAAGTGGAATGATTTCTCTAAGGAACAGCAACACAAGAAATATTGTTTGGTGCTATTTTGTGAAGGGCTTGCAATGTCAATAGGGGTTTATATCAGAAGCAAGGGGAAATGGTTATGGGTTTTTGATTGGGAAATTACCTAAGGATTTCGCTTTTTATTATTATTTTAAATTTATTTGTTTTTAGTTTTCTAAAATCACTTTCATAAGTGTTAAATTTTCTCCCCATCTCTCCTCCCTCCCTCCCTGAGATGGTGTACAATCTTATATGGATTTTACACATACATTCTTATTAAACACATTTTCACATTAGTCATGCTTCATAGAAGAATTAAAATGAATCAGAGAAACCATGAGAAAAACCAAAACAAAAGAAAACATAACATAAGAGAAAATATTCTTCTTCATTCTGAGATCCAATTCAATAGTTCTTTCTCTGGATGTGGATGGCATTTTGTCTCAAGAGTCCACTGGGAATTTTTTAGGTCTTTGCATTGCTGTGAAGGGCTAGGTCTACCAGAAAAATTCCTTGCATACTGTGGTTGTTGCTATGTACAAAGTTCTCCTGGTTCTGCTCCTTTCACTCAGTATCAGCTCATATAAATCCTTCCAGGCTTCTCTGAAGTCTTCCTGTTCATCATTTCTTATAGCACAATAGTATTGCACTACATTCATTTACCACAACTTGTTCAGTCATTCCCCAATTGATGGGCATCCCCTAGATTTCCAGTTCTTGGCCACCACAAAGAGAATTTCTATAAACATTTTTGTACATGTGGGAACCTTTCCCATTTCTATCATCTCTTTGGGATACAGTCCTAGAAGTAATATTGCTGAGTCAAAGGGTATGCACATTTTTGTAATCCTTTGAGCATAGTTCCAAATTGCTCTCCTGATTGGTTGGATCAACTCATGAATTAGTGTTCCAATTTTCCCACATTTTCTCCAACATTTATCATCTTCCTGTTTGTCATATTAGCCAATCTGAAAGGTGTGATTTGATACCTCAGAGTTCTTTTGATTTGCATCTCTCTAATCAACAGTGATTTAGAATTTTTTTTCATATTACTATAGATAGCTTTAATTTCTTCCTCTGAAAATTCTGTTCATATCCTTTGACTACTTATCAATTGGGGAATGACTTGGATTCTTGTACATTTGACTCAGTTCCTTATATATTTTAGAAATGATTCCTTTATCACAGACACTAGTTGCAAAAATTCTTTCCCAGTTTTCTGCTTCCCTCCTAATCTTGGTTGCATTGGGTTTCTTTGTGCAAAATCTTTTCAATTTAATGTAATCAAATCTATCCATTTTGTATTTCATAAATGTTCTCTATTTCTTGTTTGGTCATAAATTTCTCCATAAATCTTACAAATACACTCTTCCTTCCTCCCCTAATTTGTTTATAGTGTCAGTCTGTATACCTAGATCATGTATCCATTTGGACTTTATTCTTTTATATGGTGTCAGGCATTGGTCTATGACCAGTTTCCACCACAGTTTTCCCAGCACTGTCAAACATTGAGTTCTTATCCCAGAAGCTGGGGTCCTTGGGTTTATCAAACAATCAATTGTATGCATTGACTGCTGTGTCTTGAGTACCTAACTTATTCCACTGGTGTACCCCTCTATTCCTTAGCCATACCAAGGACTTCACTCTTGTAGATATTTTTTGAAAATATTTTATTTTTTCCAATTATATTTATTATATTTAACATTTTTAATAATTTTTGAGTTACAAATTTTCTCCCTCCTTTTTTCTCTCCCTCTTCTTCCCCTTCCTTGAGACAGCAAATGATCTGATATAGGGGATACGTGTGCAATCATGCAAAACATATTTACTCTGGTAGTTAGATGAAAGCTAGGTGGGGAGAAGAGAAACTGGTTGAATAGAAATAACTCAATTTTGACACTCTTCACATCGTCCAGGCAAAGGTCCTAAAGGCTTGAGGTGATGTTCATTCTGTGAATGAAGAGAAGCAGGGATGGGGCTAGATTTGTGTCAGGAGAATCGATGAGACATGGTAATGGATTAGATGTGCTCTGTATGGCAGAGGGAGATACAGGATGACTCCAGGTTGTGAAGCTGGGGTACCCATGGGATACCCATGAAAGAAGTATAAGGGTGGGGCTTTGGAGTCTTCATTTTTCAGCCTTTGAGATTTTTTTTCTTGTACCTCTCCTCTCATCTGTTCTCTCCATAGTGGATGGATAATGAATAATAATAGTATGAGAGTAGTAGGAATGGTATCCATCTGATGGTAGCAGCAAAAAGCAGCAGTAACAGTAATGGAAGTGACAGAGACAGTAACCAAGGCAGCAACCAAAGTAACAGTAACTGTGATAGGAGCAAAAATCACAAAAGGAGGAACACGAAAGATGAGGCGAGATGGCAATTAGAGAAAATCAGTAGCAATACTGGGAAGAATTAGTCACATTCATAGTAATGATGTTAATAGAAATAAAGATAATGAGCATCATCCTGGTGGAGTGGGAGAAGTGCTGGATGCAAAGTCAGAGGTTGAAGACTCAAATCCCACTTCTCCCCCTTACTGTCTTTATGACCTTATGTCTCTATGTCTTTGTGCCTCCCTTCCTGGATGCTCCAGTTAGCTGTCCTAGACTATCAATGTCTCCATTCCTTCTTAAGATTTACATCATTTATTTTAAGTAATTTAGGTAAGAAGCCCCTAGCTCTTCTTTCCTTCCATGACATTTACAAACATGTTCAGATTCCCCATCCTTAATAAACAAAATGAATAAAAAACAATTGCAAAACAATGTACTAGACCCTGCCATCTGCATCCTTTTTTTATTCAGTCTCTTTGGGAAAACTGTCTATTCTCATCATATCCACTTCTCTTCTCACTCACTTTTCATTCCTTTGAGATTTTTCTTTGGACCTCATCGAAGTTGATCCCTCCAAGGTTGCCAATGCACTCTTATTTATCAAATTCAATGAATGACCTTTTTCTCCATCCTCATCCTTCTTTATTTTTCTGCAGCTTTTGATGTTCTTGACCACTATCTCCTCCTAACTGCTGTTTAGCCATTCCTTCGAAGACTGCTAGTTACATCCCTGCTGGAAGGAGAAGGGAATAAATTGGATCCCCTGTGTGAGCCTCCTGCCCTTCTCCCACCCCCATTACCCCCAGTTTTCACAACTTTCCTGTTCCTGATAACATCCTACAAGAAACCTGAATGCAGATGTTGTATCCCTCACTTGTCCCTTCTGATGAGCTATGGAGTGGGCTGCTCAAGTCTTTGACATTTTAGTTTCTAAAGTCCCTTCAGCACTGACATTCTATGTTTAATATTCTGAGGTCCCACTCAGATCTGGCCTTCTATCTCCTAAAATCCAATTTCCAGAAAATATATTGTGTTTTCCATCTTCAAAGGTCCCTTTCAGCTCTGAACTTACGTGTGCTGAGATCTAAGGGCCCTCATCATGGCAAGGTTCTGTCTTCAAGTTTTTGATTTGTTCGTGTGTTTGATTTCCCCTAAGTGGTGAAAACATGGAGCTGTGCTCAATGCTATACAAATGAGATTAAGAAGGCAAGACTTTTCAGCTCTTAGCTTGCATCCGACAAGCTCAAATAGATGGAGAGCAGCTGACAAGGGATGCAAACAGCTGAATTGATGTGGACATGCATGGACATGCTGCCCAGATGTTTTCTGCAGATCTTATCTTACCAGGACTCTGTGATGTTTATCGTTCCCAAAGAAAAAAGTCGTTACAATGCACAGATTGCTTACTTAGGAAGATCCATTCGGCACTCCCTGTGGTATTGAGAAGCAAACATTACTTGGAGAAGAACAGCATGGCTGCATTCTAACCCAGCTATGCCCAGGCTCTGCCACTGGTGGTATACTTTACAAACATGATACAGCCTTCAGCAGAATTGAGGAAAAAGGCTGATGCTAGATTTGTGAACTGTAGCTTAATGAATATGCTTCTTTCCCAAGTCATGTCCTTGGAGTCCAGTACTCCCTCCCCCAAGGAAGAAACCCAAGGATAGAATTCTGCCTTGTGGCTAATGGTGCCCAATAGTGATGGTGATGGACCACAACTGAAGGGGAATTGGTAGAGGAATGCGAATGTAAACCCCTATCTAGGTTCTGAGACATTTTCAACATAGAGACACCTGTCGCAGTTTCCAGAGATAGCTATTTTATTTAGTTCCAGTCTTTCTGAGTCTACCCTGCCTACAGGAGATGGTCATACAGGCAAAAAGACTGAAACTAACCTGGAGTTTAGGCTTTCTGAACTTAGCTAGGCGAGGCTTCATAAGGAAATGCATAATTCATCCTTTGGCCCATACTTAAGGCTTCAAGGACCCAAGCTGAGCCTAGGGGTAGTTGGTGCTCTCTTTGCTGGCACAATCTTTAAGGTATGAGTGCTCTCTCTACACCCTGCCAAGGTAGCAGAATAAGGTGATACAAGCCAGGTAGAAATGGGAATTCAAATGCAGTTAATAGAGCATCTTGGAGTAGCAAAGAACTGTCATGGAGCAGCAGAAAGAGAGTAAGACCAGAGTAGGAAGACTTAAGTTCTGGTTCAACTTCAACACTAACCAGCCATGTAATTTTCCCTCCTCCATCTTTTTTTTCCTCATTTGTAAAATTTTAATGACTTCCCACAAACCACAGTCTACTGACTGGTATAGGGAGTACACGATCAACCAAAGCAACTCAAAAGACAATAGCTGAGAAATCCACATGAGGGGGAAAAGGTCGATAAAGATTGAATGTTGTTCAGATTATGACACAGAATTGCACAGGCAGCCTACTGAGTACATCTATATCAGTACAAGTATCTTGGACAGACACTATAGACTGGAATGGAACAGGAAGACAAAAATAACCTATACTGCACTGAGCAACTCTTCGGCACTTTCAGTGATCCCAAGCTGCTCTCTGACCCACAAATCTATCTTTTGAACATTAATCATCTCCCAGAGATACAATATTGTTAGATCATGGAGCACCATGCTCTCCAAGGCATCAAGACTTCAAGTGGCCCAAAGGTGAACTGATTTATAGATGAGGGATGGAAGAGACATTAGAAATTATGTGGTCCAACTATTTTACTTTATTGATGAAGAAACAAAGAAGTAGCTTCCTAAACCTATAGTTCTGAGGGAGTTCAGATATCAGGTAGTCTCCTTTTAGTACCCTCATTTTAAAGATAAGGAAACTGAGACCCACAGAAGGAAAGTGACTTGCCCAAGGTTATAGAAGCAGAAATAGGATTCCGATCTGAGTCTTTTGACTCCAGAACCAACGATCTTTCCAGTGTGCCAGCTTACCTTCCAATCCAGTTTTTGAGGATTTCTTGTCATATTCTGGGGCAGAGATGATGATGATGGTGGTGGTGGTGGTGATGATGATGATGGAAGTAGAAACAGGGTGACACTGGAGAAGATCATCAGTGTGTTGATTTGACAAGCAGAATAGAACTTTGTGAAGAGCACTGCATTTAGGGTCAGAAGCATTGGATTTAGGCTTAGAACCCTCATTTGATAATTTCTCTTCTACAGATGGTTGATAAATGTCTTAATCCCTTAGTTTCAGTACCTTTTTTTATAAAATGGAGATGCTACTTGTGCTGTGGGAGTATCCAGTGATGGCTTCTAAGGTCCCTTTTAGCTGCAACAGCAACATCAATAATTGCAGCAATAATGTGTACTCATAGGGAGCCATGGGGTGTACTGTATAGAAGAGTGCTGGTGACTCTCCTGACATAATGCACCAAGAGAAAAATAGGACTTTGCAGCTGTGTCTGCCCCAGGACCGTCCTCCATGCTGTCATTCAGATTCCATGTCTGTGAGGCCTGAGCTGAGGATATTGTTTTTGTTTCCTCCCCATCTCTGGCCCTCCCCTCCTTCTTATTCTCCAGGACACCCCTATCCTCCCAGACCTCCAAGCTCACAGACTCTGATTCTACCTGGATTCCTCACTGTTTTCTGCCCGCCCCCATGGCCAATCTCACCTTCACTTCTACCTCATCTCAACATGCCCCCTTTTCTCCTCTGACACTGCTCACCATCACCTCACACCTGCTCTGTTGCATTAGCTTCTTCTGTATCTTCCTGCCTCTAGTCTCTCCCAACTCTAGCCCCTCCATTCAGCCACTGAAGTGATCTCCCTACAACACAGGTGCAATCATGTCAGTCTTATACTCCATAAACTCTACTGGCTGCCTATCCCCTCCAGGGTCAAATACAAAATCCTCCATTTCAAAGTGTGTATTAAAAACCATTCATAACCTGGTTCTTTCCTACATTTTCCTTCGCCTTTCTCCCCCAAACCCCCATGATCCAGTGACATTGGCTTCCTTTAACATTCTTGGACACTATACTCCATTTTACATCTCTTTACCTTTTCACTGGCTGTCCCCCATGTATGTCGTGGCTTCCTCATGTCTGTCCCCTGGCTTCCATGGCTTCTGTCATCTCAACTAAAATTCTATTTTGTATAAGAAGCCCTTCTGGTCCCCCTTAACATCAGTAACTTAATTCTATGCTCCTTCCCTCTTCTCTCTCTCTTTCTTTTCTTCACCCTCTCCCTCCCTCCTTCCCCCTCTCTCTCTCATTGTGTGTCAGTAACGTTACTAGACTGGGAGGCAGGAGAGTTGGTTCTATCCCAGCTCAGGCATTTTCTTTCCCTCTTCTGCCTCTGATGGCCAATGGTTCCAAGTCCAGTAAAAGGATGATGGTGCAAAAGCCAGAACTGGGTACCAGTGAAAGTCTCTTTGGATCAAGGCCTGGGAAGAAGTTTATTTTTGTTAGAATTCCAGAATCTCAGCATGGAAAGGGGCCCAGGAGGCCAACTGGTTCAGTCCATGTTGGGAGCAAAGAATGCCCTCTGTCACAGTATTGAGGAAGGAATACTCTGCTTTTCCTCATGTCTGAGGTCCCATTGCTGCCACTCTGGACTGAGTGACTCCCTGGAGATAAGCAGTCACCCCTTCTCAGGGACTTCAAGGCCTGTGTCTCAAAGCTCTGGCCTCTATCCCTGTGTCTAGACTCTGCTCACCTTCCCCACATCAGATCCCTAGGGACCTCCAGATCCCATTTACTAGGAGCTTAAAGGTTAAGGACCACTGCCTCCACCTAGTCCCTGTTCTTCCTACTCCCTCACATACACATACACATATAAGTATATATACACACATATAGATGTGTATATTTATGTGTGTATACATATATATGTATGTATATTTGAAGTAATAAGCTTGAATTATCTTTCGAAATCCTTTTTTAGGAAATGACTCATACCCCCAAGAAGTTCTTTTATGGCATGGGTCAAGTCCAGCTCTGAGACCGTGATTTGATGCTTTTCCCAGAGGCTTCAGGGGACCTGGCTGTAGAACAGGATGCAATAAAAGGTTTTTTGTGACCAGGCAATGGATTGCACAGTGTGGGATAGAAAGATATTTCAGGGAGTTCAGGGAAGGTTGATGTGGGCCGGAGAAAGATTGCAACATTTTCAAAATGGGGAATTGGAAAGGACATTGGAAGACATTGAGTCCCGCCAGTTCCCAAATAGGAATCCCCTCCATGGTATGTCTAGAAAATGGTCAGTTTGGAGACCTCTAGCAATGGAGAACTCAATGCCACTTGGGGCAGCCTATTCCACATTATTCTAATTCTCTGGCAATTAATTGCTTTCCATCAAGTCTTGGCATCTTATATCCATTGCTTCCAGTTTTGTCCTGTGAGGTCAGACAAACCAAGTCCAATCTTCCTAAGCAGAAGAAAGGTCTTCACATACATAAAGGGAGCAATTGTATGACCCTGGAATTTCTCCAGGGCCAAGCAGAAGGAATTTAATTTGTCTTTGACTGGATGGTAATAATGAGTGAACATTTTAGGTGTACAAAGAGCCTTACAAATATCTCATTTGATCCACATCAACTCCAAGAGGTAATGGTATTATCATCCTTCTTTTAAAAATAAGGAAACTGAGTCACGGAGAAATTAAGTGACTTTGACTAGGGTCACAAGTCGGTGTCTGGGACACAATTTGAATTTGTCTTCCTGACTCCAAGTCTAGCACTCTCTCCACTCCCCCAATGAGCTGCCTTCAATGAGAGAGCCAGTGTAGTTGATGACAAAAGAGTTTCATCTTAGGCTTTGAATGTTGATCATCATTTGGATTTCATATCTGAAACTCATTGGCTGTATGACCCTGAGGAAGTCATTTCACATCTTTAAGCTTCAAGTTCCTCTCCCCTGGTCCAGGTGCCTCTCCAGGTGTTGGAAGGGAAGCATTTTGTAGACCTATGTTACTGGAGTAACAAAAGGCATGATTCTTGGAGGATGCTCTCAATGGTCAGAGAAGGAAGCAGGACCTGGAGCTGTCTTGGATAGACAGAAAGTAATCTCTCTAAGGCAAAACTCTGACCACATAACTCCACTCTGCAAAAATCTTGAGTAACTCCCCATTGCCTGCAGGACTCCCTGACTTCCTCCAAGACTCACTTGATGCATCCTTGCTGCAAGAGACCTTTCCTGGTTCCCCCAACTCCTAATGCCTTGCCCTTTGGGGTTACCTTGCATCCCTCTGTACTGTCTTCTGCTGTGTGTACATCCCTCATAATTCCTGGGTTTTTCTCACAAGAATATAGGCTCCTTCAGGTCAGGGCCTATTTCTGCTTTCTTATCCCCAGTGCTCAGCATAGTGCCTGGCATGGAGTAGGCATTGAATAATAAATGTTTGTTGATTGATGGAGAGGATAAAGTACTAATTACTCAGCCTAGCATTTAAGGCTCCGATTCCATCCTCTTTTTCTAGCCTAGTTTGACATGATTCACCTTCACATACTTTCCTTTCTGGATAAGCTAATTTTCTCTGTCTCTAGCCACAGTCATTGATGTGGAGCTATAACGGACTCTAGAGACCACGTTTATCCATCTCATCCAACACTAGCTACACCCAAAGTCAACTCTGGATGCCACCTTCTCCTCCTACACCTTGGTCCAAGCTCTCATGCCTGGAATGCACTCTGTCTTTACCTTCAACTCTTGGGGTCCTTACCATCATGGACACTCCCCTAACCCCCAACCTATCTGTGAATGCTTTCCTCCTGCCCTGGTTACTTTGCCTTTATTTATTAGTATAAGTAATGTAGCCTTCAGTAGATCTGAAGCAAATTGAGGGCAAAAGCTTATTCTATTTTGACTCTACACACTTGCCTTAAGCAAAGCCATGAACTTTGGCCAAATTGAAGCAGGTGTGGCCATAATAGCAGCAGGTGGGGGAGGGGGTGAAAGAAGCTTGGCACATGAATGTGCTGCTCCCTTGACATTGAGACTAGATTCTCATGTGAGTGTTTTCTACAAGGAAAACCAATATGGAGAGTCAATATAGCCTTGCAGACGACCTACAGCTCTGTGGTCATTGAGAAGCCCCCATCCAGAGAGGGAGAAGTGTTTCGAGACCCTTCCTTTCCATATCTCTCCTCTGCTTTCAGAATCCCAGACCCTGAAACCCCTGGTGGTCATTATTTCTCACAGGGTGCAAGCAGAAAGTAAGATAGGTGGAATTCTAGCTCTCTACCGAGCCAGACTGGACAATTTTGAGCCGCTTCAATTTGGGCAGGAAAATGGTTGCTGGCTGGCTGCACATGGTCCAGAAGCCATTTTTCACTCAGATTCCTGGTTCCAGATGCCTCAGTGAGGCAGGAACACTTGGAAAGGAGGCCCACTGGGCTGCGCAGGAGTGGCAGACACCCACCTTCCCTATCTAAGATAAGCCATTGTAGAGATTCCATTTCATCCTTGGTAATTCCTGGGGCTAAGGCAGAACTCTGTGTAATTTCCTCAATTTACTAAGTGGACTTTTTGCTCTCCTGCCGAGGCTATCACTAACCCTGGGTGCTGTAATGGCTAATTCTTCAGATTGTTAACTGGGGTGGATGACAAAGGGTTTGCATCTCCTCCACTGGCTCCTGAAAGGAAAAGATTCCCAGAGTAATTTTCAAATGCCTCCAATTTTCTTTCCTTTTTGTTCTTCCCCACTTTTTACTTTCCACCCACTGAAAAAGCCCCAGAAATGATTTGCTTGAAGAAAAAGAAAAGAAAAAAAATAAAAGTAGAAGTGGCTTTTGGCCTGAGTTTGTTCTTCTCCAGTTGAAGTCTGATGTATGGCTTTTAAACGGTTGGATGGATCCCCTTAACTCAGTTATGGCTAATGAAAAGAGGTTTAAGGTGGAGAAGGAAGGCAATCCTGTTTGTTTCCTGATAACTGATGGGGAAGCACAGATCAGGCTGCAGAAGGATCCAAGGCAGGGGATTCCTGGAGAGCAGACACTACACCTTTCAACAAGGGACCAGTATCTATGGAAGGTCAAAAGTTATTGGCCCTCCTGAGGGGAGGGCAGTCCTATACATTTGGGTGAGCTTGACTATTCAGAGAAGAGAAGGGGTCAAACACCTAAAATGTAAGAACCCAGGTCTTTGGGACCAAAGACCTAGGCCTGAGTCAGCCTTTGTACTGCCTCCATTTGGTGCAAGTCACTTTAACTCTCTGAAACTCAGTGTCTCCATTTTGAAAATTCTATTCATATTTCTTTCTTTGTGCATCTCAGAGGACTTTTGCAAATCAGATAATTCAATTCAGTTCAACAAATATTATTGGATCCTTATTACATGCCAAAAAAGTCCCTGCTCACATAGAGATTTTATTCCTTCAAGGGTGGACCCTGGCTTTGTCAGCTCGAAAGGCCTTTGCCAATGGAAGAGATTTTTATTTTAGAACTGAAACAAATTTCTTATTTGTACTTTGTAGTCTTCAACCATAGGCTGAACCTTAGCTACGTAATGAAGTGGTTTGAGGATGTTTCTGGGACCCCTCTCTGTTTTCCTTGGATTCTCTATTTATTACATGTCTCCCAACCTTTGAGAACCCAAGTTAAGAACCCCTGATAGAATCGAACTTTTTCCTTTTATGGAATTTGAGGGCCCAAGAGGATAAGACCCCTGTCTCACCCAGGTACTAAGTATCAGAGCCAGAATTTGGCCCCCAGGCTTCTGTATTTAGAGCCAATATTCCAACCTCTCTATCTTCTCTCCTCTCTTTCAGATAATTTTTCTGAGCACACAGTAGGTGCTTAATAAATTTTTACTGACATGGATCAATTACTCTTACCCTTGGTCAAAACCGCTCTTCTAAATACCTCCAAGTCTTTCCTGAACCAAGCACAGCCCTATACTGTGTCCATTATCATGAGTGACTATTCTTTCAAGAAGGGACAGAGGCAGGGCTAGACTAAGGAGCAGCTACTCCCCTCCCCCTGAGTCCCCAAGGCTCCTCTTTTCTTCCTTCATGTAATTTACTGTGAAAATATGCTTCCATTTGTCTGGTAACGTCTGTGTGCTGTTCTCCAGCACTGCTGACTTCAGCACTTTTTTCTGTGAATGCTGGGAGGGGCTGGGGAAGGAGTCAACCCAGTATATATTGTGGGCCCCAGACAAAGCAGGAGATTCCATTGCCCTCCAAAGGGAACAGTGCAAGGGGACTGAAAAAGAGTTTCTATCCTCTCCCCACTCAGATTCACTATTTAAAAAATCACACACACACACACACACACACACATTTCTATGTCTATGTCAAGAAAACATAAAACTATGAGTTGAGTACAAAGAGACATTGGAGATCATCAGGCTATGGAATCATAGCATATCCAAGCCTCTTCGGAACCTCAGAAGGCTTCTAGGTTATTGTGGACATAATACATCCAGCCTCCACTCAGTGATGCTCAGTGATGTGGAGCTCACTACCCCCAGAGGCAGACCATTCTGCCTCTAATAATTCATGTTCGAGTATTTTAAGGAATTCTTGATACCTAGTGCTAGGAATACAGTTTAGAAATCTCTCTGACATAGCAGTCTATCACCCATAAAATATGCATCCTGAAAATCTGTTTGATTTTTATTTGAGAAGTATCCAGATATGTCTTGGAAAAGGGGCAAGGGACTTGCCTGGAATTTGTTACTAATATCAGTTGCAATGGAAAGGCAATGGCATCTGCACACCCTAGGACCCTAAGCTTGACTTCAATTCCTGGATAAAAATCTGGATTGGGTTCCAGAGAAGATGATGACACTCTGGAAAAGGATGCCACATTGTCAGACTTCAGTGTCTTCAAAAAACAGGCCATACCAGATTAGCCCTATTTGTTGTGTGGTGACATTCCTAAATTTGAGGAGAGTAGCATAATGATTGAGAGTTGGCCTTGGGGCCAGGAAGACCCAGGTTCAAAAACTGCCCCTGACACATATTAGCTGTTTCCCTGGGCAAGAAATTCTCTCTCAGTGCTCTAGGAAACTCTGTTTAAAACTTTTAAAACACTGACAAGATTCTGGCTTTCATTAGGAGAGAGCTTCCTCATCCGGGCTATCATGAAATGCCAGGTGAATTCGCTATCTCTATCCCTACCAGACTCTTGAATCAGAAAATACTACAGATATAATTTGCTTCAGTTTTAGCAAAGCTTTAATCAAGTGACTTGTGCTATTCTTATGAGAAAGATGGAGCCACATGGATGACTTTGCAGTGGTTCAAATAGTTACATTCAAATAATAGTCTCTAATGGTTTACCATTAACTTGTAAAGAGGTTTTCAGTGGAGTACCCAGAGATCAACGACTTTGAGCACATTAGGTGACATGCTTATCAAATTTGCAGATAACCAAAAGCTGGGAAGGATAACTAACATACTGGATGACAGAACTGGGATTCAAAAGGATCTTGCCAAAGTAGAGAATTGGGTCAAGTGGGATAAGATAACATTTCATAGGATTATGAGTAAAGTTGTATGCGTTAGTTTCAAAAAATGGACTTTAAAAGTACAAATGGAGAAGGCATGACTACACATTTGATTTAATAAAGATCTATGCATTCTAGTGGGCTTCAAGATCAGTATGGTATAAACATGTGAAAAAGAAAACAGAATAAAATGGCTAATATAATCTTAAGGCACAATGAGAGGCTTAGTATCTGAGATTAAGAAGAGGATAACCCTACTCTAGAAAATTATACTCTTTGGGATGTGGGCTAGGTGGCATCTCTCTCTGGGCATCCCTTTCAAATTGGGAATTCTGGGATTCTGAGTCTAGGTTGGGGCTTTCAAATTAAGAGAGGAATGGGAGAGAGCATCCCAGAAGCTAAGATTCCAAGGAATACATTGCCTAGCCAAGAAGTGCCCACTTGGAATAATGAGAGAACATAGGTGGAAAATATAGGACCATATGGTAACCTGTTGTATAAACATGCTAAATTGTTCAATACAGAAAGTCAGAGTCCAGAGTAGTCTATGACTGGCAAATTGTGCACTTCAGCTAATATACACCAAAGGAATTACAGTGGAGACCAATTGACCTGAGCTGGCCATGCTAGGAAATGCTGCTCAGTTGAAGACATCCTAGGGTCATGGCATCTTAGGTCAAGAAAGGCTTTTAGAGAGCATCTGTTTCAACTGGTGCATGGACAGGAAGCCCTCTACAATTTCCCCAACGCATGATCATACAGTGAGAGTCCTGTCAGTTACCTGAGATGTCTGACTCCATTGTTGGTCATCTCTGGTAGAAGTTCTTCATCTGGACTTGCCATCTTCCTCTATGTTCCTTATTCTCACTGGTAGTCCTTGACTTGCCATCTAAAGCCAAAGCAGATTGAGACCAGTACCAGAGAAAATATTTCCTCAAGGAAGATCGTGACGTATCTAAGGGTGATGACCATGCTTAGCCTAAGCCTCTCTTTTCCAGGGTATTTGGATACTTTTATCAACAGTCTTCGTAAGACATTTCTTTTCCATGAATATATGACTGGATCCATAATGTTAGCAGATATAAATTGGGATATGGGGGAGAGGATTGTTGTTATTGTGGTTTTCCTTTGTTCTCGAAGAGAACCATGACATCAAGATGACGACATGATTTGCAGTTGACTTTGATTTGAGTGAGGGAGGACTGTGCAAGGTCACCAACCTTACTTTCTCCTTCAGATCCATCTGGATACAATGGCCTGATATTCATCAGGGTGACTGGAGATGGCCCAGGATATAATGTGGGTCATTTTAGGCCAGGTCTTATTACATTTTCACTTTGAGGGAATAGGTCTCTTTAAGTAGTTACTAAAGGGATGGCCCATTTTTAATAAAAAAAAAATAATAAAACATAAAAAAATAAAAAGCAAATTGTCAGGGGAAGACCCTCAGGTTTCCTGGGTAAAAGAGAAACAGTTATTATTTAGTATTTACATTCACTCTGTGCTAGGTGAGCGGGATTCTTTTGTCCAGTATATAAGCTGCAATGTTAATTGAGTCTTTGAGCAAGAAATCTAGCCGGTAAACCCAAAAGGAAAAAAAAGGCAACTTTTGGCCATGAAAGTGTACACTTTCCGTGAGTAGAGCTCCCAGGCATTGAAAGCAGAGGAGAAGAGAGGAGAGGAGAGGAAAGGAGAGGAGAAGCCAGGAGAGGACAGGAGCTACTCACTCACAGGTTGTGGTTGTCCTTTGTTCTCAAAGAGGACCATGACATCAACATGATGACATGACTTGCAGTTGACTTTGGGGGAGAGGAAGCTATTCAGTGAAGGAGGAAAGGATTTTGTTCAATTATGTTCAACTCTTTGTGACTCCTTTGGGGATTTTCTTGGCAGAAATACAGGAATTGTTTGCCATTTTCTTCTCCAGCTGTTTTACAGATGAGGAACTGAGGCAAACAGGGTTAAGTGACTTGTCCAAGGTCACACTCTAGTGAATGTCTGAGGCTGGATTTGAATTCAGTCTTCCTGACTCCAAGCACATTACTCTATCCACTGTGTCAGCTAGCTACTCCAAGGAAAATGTATAAATGCATATACTGATAGAATGGCAAAGGGAGAGACCTTGGAATGTAGACCATTAAGCTGGGAAGGTTCTTAGAAAAGAGACTATCAGGGCTGGAAGGGATCTTAAAACAGAGAATGTTTGAGTGTAAGGAATCTTAGAATATAGAACGTCTGTCTTGACATGCTGTCACTCCCAGAAATGGCCACCGAGTGTTCTGGGGAGAGGCAGAGAGGGAGGAGGACTGGAGAAACAGTCTGGGCTCACATCCTTTTTACTGGAAACTGGGCTGGGTTTTTGGCTGGCAGCTACCCTGATAATTGAACACGTGCTTGCCAATCCCTCATCTTTCTGACATTTCAGAAGATGACACACTGTTGAGCTACCTTAAATGACAAGATGAAACACATGTCTCAAATACGCCATGTTCCCATCTTCAGAGTAAAACTTGGTTCCAAAAGAAGCAGAAATAAGACTGTACGCAGTTTTACAAAGCCAGTAAAAAACATGTTAATTTTATAATCTCGAGTCTGGCATTTGTGGTCACTCTAGCAGCCATGTTCCAGGAATTCATGGTGTGTTGATTTGTACATAGGCACAGTTGGAGGGTGCCTACATGATTGGAGATGAAGAAGCCAGAAATCGATTTATTCCACAATCTATCCCTTGCTAGTCTCAAAATTGGAAGGGGCCTCAGAGGGCATCTAGCTTGACTCACTTCTAAATAGAATTTTCCACTTTGGAGTCCTTTAGGAGCCGCTGCATGGGATCTTCCACTTCCAGAACTCCTTTGGGGGCAAGGCATTCCAGTTCTCAAATCATATATCTTTTGAAGGGTAAATACATGCAGCCATCATCAGTCAATGCTGCTTCATGTGAAATTCAGTCACCAACCAGACATGCCAGAAGAGGGAACTGATCAGATCAATTTTAACTCTGTGGAGAGGGGTGGGTGGAGAGAAGAGGGCAAACAATGATGAGATACCTATAAGATCAAGAGTAGGAAGAAAGAGCACACATCAAAGGAGTTATAGATTATAGAGATACTCTAGATACTCTTCAAAAGACTTATAGACAACTGGCAAGGGGACACAGGAGAGAGTCAAGAGAAGGTATTTGGATAAGCCACAGACAGACCCTTCCCTTCTCCCCAGGCAACCATTCTTGGTGACCTCCACAGTTTTCTAGGAACATGGGAGTCGAGACAACAAACATTTCTTGCTATGAAAACTTGAGTAATTAATTATACTTCAGTAAAGCTAGAGTCCTGGGAGAATAGCTGACCAAGGTCTCTACTATGCAATTCTATTGGCCCAATCGTGACATCTGGACATTTTTTTTCTTCCTAGCCACCCACCTCCTCCTAGCCCCACTTTATGATATGTCCCATTCTATACTGTTTGAACAAGGAAAGCATGGAGTCTAAAAATGATGGGCCTGGATTTAAGTCCTGGCACACCTGTGTGAGTTGGGACAAATCCTTTGACACTTCTGTGCCTGTCTTTCCATATCTACAAAATAAGAAAGCATTGAACTGCATGCATTTAAAGGTCTTTTCCAGCTCTAAATACTATGATTCTAATTATCTGGGTTCTCTGTCCTCCTCCTCCTCTTCCCATCCCCACCTCCTCAGCAAATTCAGATCTGGGGAAAGAATCCATGATTAGTCATTTACCAATCAGTGTGAATGGTGAGTCACTCACTATTCTGCCTTTCCAAGGGGGAGCTGCAGTCTCAGCCCAAACTCTCCCTGTGGAATGAAAGCCTTTGTCCCCCACAGAGAGATTTCAGGCCTCTCCAGAAAATGGAGGAGGGGTTGGAGGGATGAGGCTTTCCCCGATGCTCCTGTAGTGTCTTCCCAGAGCAGACTGCTTTCTCTGCCTGTGGAGAAGGCACCTCCTGGTTGTTAAGGCATGCTCACTCACTCGCTGGCTCAAAGCTTCTTCATGTGGTGTTGCGTAGCATGGATAAGGAAGGCCCTTTTAAAAGTTAGTACGGATGATGGTTAGTGACCATTATTGTATTTGAACTGCCCGTGTGGGCCCCTGGCCTCTTTCTCTGACTGGCTTGTAATCTCCTCAGTGCAAAGGAGTTGGGTTAATCTTCTCTTGTATCCTGTAAAGGATATTCCATGGTTCATTGTCAGGGTCATGAGACCATGGACTGACAACATGATAGGACCAAGATTTAAGGGTGAGAGGAGCCTTAGAGGTCATCTACCCTAATCCTCTCATTTTCAAGATAAAGAAACTGAGGCCCCAAAAGTGAGTCACCTTCGCCAGTCACCCAAAGTCAGGATACAAGATGAGTTCTGCCAGCTCCAAGTCTCAAATATCCTTTCCACTCTTCTTCCCCAAAGTAGACCCTGAATTCTGAGAGAAGCCTGTCTGAGAAAATAGAGAATTGTTTTCGCTAAGAGCCATCTGTGAGTCAGTGATGCTGAGGTATCCCTGCTCCACCCTTTGCTCTTCCCTATGTAAGACCTCAGGTAGATCACAACATAGTCTGATACCTGAAACTTTCTCCAGGAACAAACAACAGAGAATCCAAAGACTGAGGTATATGGGGAGAGACACACAAGCAGCTAACTCCCCAAAGCCCGCTTTGGCTTTGTTCATGTACTTGGTTCTAGTTTCAGAAGAATGCCAGGCTGCTTTTATTGGCTGTGAGGCAGCCTCAAAGGAGGGAGAGAGGCTGAGACCTGGTGAAGACAGGAGCTGCGGCTCCATCCCTCTTCTAGTACCACTGCTCTGCCTCACTGACTGGTCACAGTGTCAGATGCTGGAGAAATATCTGCTGCCTGCCTATTCAATGAATACACACTTAGGGTCTCAGTTGGGACTTCCCAATGGACAATTTTCTTCTTTTACCTTTCAGCAACTGTGAGCTGTTGGAGACCACAGAACACACTGGCAAGGAAAATGGTGCCTTCTTGGCAATACCTATTGGGGAGAAGGCCAAGTGATTATGTTTGCATTACAATATATGATTCTTTTTTCAGTTGATTAATAAATTAGGTGAAACCCCTTTACATGGCAATATATCTAATTTCAGTAGCTAGAGAGTCATTTTTCTGCTTTCAGACACAGATATTGTTTTCTGTAGTCAAATTGAAAAAAAAAAACACCAAAGGATTGGACATGAAAAAGACATGCATGCTTCTGGTTGAGTGAGTAGTGAACTCAGGTGTCCAATGTTGAAAAGGGGATCATAACTCTGATCTAGTGTCCAGAAGCCTGGGTTCAAGTTTTGGACATATTCCTAACTGCCTGTGTGATCTTGAGCAAGATATTCTTCTTTCTGGGCCTCAGGTGAATAAGGATAATGAATGTGGGACTGTGAGGCTCTTCCAGTTCCAACATTCCTTGAGTCTAAGGACACAGAGCTTTGAGATCATTGCTGATGGAGCATGACATGTACCTCCCAAAGGACAACCACGTTGATCAGCTCTTGAGGCTGACATGGTGTCTGGCCAGAGAGAGCACCTTTGGCTGGGTTCTCTCCAAGGGCAGTTCCAACTATTGAATTCCAGAAGATGTGCTCACTCCTAGCATGCCTTTTCCTCTGGAAAATAAAAAGCCATACAGAGACAGGGCAGTCATAGAAAAGGTTACAATGAGAGGTAGAGTACTGGGATTCATTTATTTTTACCTTTCCTTTCCTGTGTGAGTTTTGTCAAGTCAGATTTCCCCTCCCTAGGCCTCAGTTTGACTATTTACAAAATGGGCAGATGATTAATAATTCTATGATCCTATATTGGTATCTGCTTCCAGTCTTAGTAAGCATAGTGCTATTTGTTTTCTCCAGTCATTAAGAAAAATGTCATGCTAAGATGTTTTTTAAAATCCTCTAGAATCACACTGCCCATTATTAATCTTGGTTGTCTTGATGCAGGGTTGCCCAGAGACAATTGCTCAAGTGTTTAAACATGCAAGTTTACTTGTGTTTGCTGTCTAAGACTTAGCCTGGGACATTCCACACATACTTCTACTCTGTATAAAGTCCAGTGCTGCATTCCATTAGAGACATTGAAATTTGTTTTTCTTTACCACATTTTTTGTGGGAGAGTGGGGGAGTAAGGGAGGATGAACTAAAAAAGTATTTTAAATGTTTATTTTTTCAGACTCATGGGTCACAATAAACCAGAGTCAGAGATACTAAGAGTATAAAATGCTAATGTTTTGTGTGGTGTTAAAATGAAGTGTCAGAATTAGAAGTGGAAAGATCTTCAAGGGCTGAGTAGTACAATTGTCTAATTTCACTGATGAGGAAACTGAGGCCCAGGGAAATGTAGTGACATGCCAAGGACCCTCATACACCATCAGAGGACAGATTTGAACTCAGGTTCTCATCTCCAGAACCATAGCTCCTTCTACTGTATCAAGCTGCCTCAGACACAAAATGTCTGAGCTCCATGTACCATGAAGTTGAGAACAACAAAGCTGGGAGGGGCCTGGGGCCAAAGAATGTCAAAGGTGTGAGGAAGCTCACAATATGGAACAGCAGCAACCAGAGGGATTAGGGTAGCTTCTTGTCCAACTTTTTTATTTTACAGAGGAAAGCTGAGACTCAGAGAGAAGAAGAAACCTCCCAGAGGCCATGGGAGCTGCTATTAGAACTTGTGCTGTTCTATTCCCAGGCCAGTGCTCTTTGCATTGCTTCACACTGCTTTTTTCTTCATTAAGATTATCTGCATCAAAACTCTTATCCCCTGGGTGTTCTGTACATTGTTCCGTGCAAAGGGGAGGGAGCCTCTGCTTCTCCATTCTAAGGTACTTGGGGATATGAGAGCCATCATTATGTGGCTCATGACAGAGGCAGCCTGATATTTTTGAAAAAGCATTCTACTCTGACAGACTAACTAGGTCTTACTTCCAGTCTCCAAAGTCTCTTCTAGTTCTGAATCTTGAGCATAGATTGAAAGAAAGTATTAAGATCCTAGAAAAGAATGATCCATTTCTCTCTGTCTTGGTCAGGACTAGCCTTCTGGACTCCATGGTTCATCAATGGGACCACCAGTTAGGGAAGCCATTTACAAGCTGCAGATCTTACAGGGTAGGATGGTCAGGCTCGTAAAAATACTGGAGAATGGACCATATGAGCATTTGCTCATAAAAATTAGGTTTATGTTGGAGAAGAGAAGACCTAGCCATGATCTCAGTCTTCAAATAGCTTCCCTCATGAAAAAAGGAGTTAGATTTGACTACTGGGCCCCAGATTGGAGATTAAAGACCAATGGGAAGAAGTAATGTTAAATGAAAAGTAAGAGCAGTCTTCCTAACAATTAAAGCTGTCACAGGTGAAATGGACTAGGCACTAGGGAACAAGTTGCCTATTATGGGAGGTCTTCTCAAAGAAGAAACTGGCTGATCCCTTGTTGGGCACTCTCTACCTGAGATTACTGCACTGAGAGAGAAGTTGGAGCATATGACCTTGAAGGACCTTTCAAAGCCCAAATTCTCATTCCTTTAGCATTCTTTTAAAGATTTGAAGAACAAAGACAAAGATGGGTAGATATCAACTTAGTTACTCTACAAAGTGGTGCTGGAAAGACAGAATGACGTAAGAATACTGTGAATGCAGTGGGACTCATCAAGGAAGGATTCTTGGAGGTGAATCTTGTAGGAAGGGTACTATCCTGGTTTAGATTAAAAAAAATATCTAAAGCATCATTTATTGGGATTTTCAGCACTCTGCACTTAAAAGGGGGCTTTGATATCATCCAACCTGATCCCCCTTACTATAAATATTTAGCTTTCCTGAGATCCCCAACTCTAGAGAGGTAGCTAAGTCATTCATTTCACAGTATCCCAGAGGTGTGGATGAAATTTTAATAGATGCTGATTTTAGACCACCCTTAAACAAAAATTCACTCTAGATTCCCTTGACTAAGTCAACCATTCCACTTTGGGACAGTTTCTCTGATAGGAAGACTGGCCTTGCATTGGGCTAGAATTGGCTTCATTGACGATCCCACCCACAGTTCTTCATCAGGGCAAGTGTGACTCCTTTTCCACAAAGCATCTGTCTCCTAAGAAGAAGACTCTTCCATTTGACAAATTCTTCTCAAGATCAGTTCAGTTCATTTTAATTAGCCTAACATATATAATTACCTAATTACCTAACATATATAAAATGAGGTCATTTGGCAGGGACAAACTTCTTCACATGAGTTCAAACAATTGGAGTGAAACCAAGGAGACTTCCACTTATGGAGGTGAGAGGTAATGAATGAAAGTCTGAAGAGATACACAGGGAGGGGGAGTTCTTTTGAATCCCTCTTCCCATTCTGAATACAGGAGGACCATGAGTGTTAGGGAAAATATCCTAGAGAAATTAAGGCAACAGAACCTTTGAGCATTGGCTTCAGATTAGGAGTTGGAGGGAGAGGTAAAGTAAAGATTCAGAGTTGAGTCTGAGTTTGATATTTTAGAGAATGATTCACAGTGGTGGAGATGGACCGGGCCAACAGAGGGGGCTGTTACCCTAACATCCATAGAGGAGTGGGGCTGATGTTCTTGCTTTGCAAACTTACAGCATTGACCTATCTAGCAAATGTGTTTTTACAGAAGCAAACTCAGGCAAGAGTAAGGACATAACCTGCCTCCTGATTGGTTCAGAAACACTCTCCCTATTAACTTTAGAGTGTACTACCTAAGGACTAATTAAACCAGATGGCAGTGTAAACCCAATTGGGAGGAGAGAGACATTTTTACATTTAAGTTGATCAAAATTAGGTAGAACAGCATATGCTCCTGTAGATTAAGAATTTTTTAACTACACATTAACGGCTTTTCTTAATACTCTTCCTGGTGATCTCAGCACAATCCTTCCCTTTTTAGAGTCTTTTAATTCTTTGGGCCCCTCTTTCCCTGGCATGGAAGCCTTGGAGCCTTTTAGCCCTGCTGCAATTTAAACACGTGTTTTGTTCAATGGGACCATCATTTCAATGATGTGACATTCTGGGGCCGATGGAGTGGAGGCAACCAAGGCTGACCTCTCACTGATTCTCCCACTGGATCATAACCCCGCAATGGGTCTTGGCAATATGGCACTCTGAGCAAAATCAAGGGAGTTCATTTTAACAGGGATAGATGAAAAGTCCTGAACTGGGATTGAAAGAAAATATCAACTCTACAGGTTCAAAATCAATCAATAAATTAGCAAGAGTTTATTAAATACCTACTGTGTGTCAGTCACTGTGCTAGGCCTGTGGATACATACAAAGAATCAAATAATCACTATTCAGAATGAATTTATTTGCTAATGGCTGAGATAAAAAGCACACATAAAATATACATACAAGATAAATTTAAAGAGTACACACAACATATGTTAATTAAATACCAAGAAGTTTGGGAGGGAAGGCACTAACAGTTGGCAGGATTCAGAATAGGATTCATATAGAAAAGGTGAAGAAGAAATAACTAGCCAATAGCTTACCACAAACAGATGTGAGCATTTTAGAACTGATAGAAGGTTCTAGATAAGTCAAGAATATGATATGTCAGCCCCAAAGCTGATGTTGTTCCAGACTGCATTTAGAGATGCATGCTGTCCATAGCCAGAGATAGCAGAGAATCCTACCTCTAAATCTGGAAGGAACCATCAAATCCACTAGTCTGGTTTCCTCATTTTGTAGAAAGGAAACTAAGGCCCAAAGAGTCTCAGTGTCCAGGGTCATGCAAGAAGGGAACTTGCAGAAAGAGCCGTGATTTGAACCCAAGTTCTTTGACTCCAAAGCCAGCTTCTACTATACCAAAGACAATAGTCCCTCAGGCCTTGTCGAGTTCTGGAGGGTGAAGCATTTTCAAAAGGAGATTGATCAGCTCAAGGATGTCTCCAAGAATTTTCACTGGTTATCTCCCATACCTAGAATACTCTCCCTCCTCTGCCTTCTGCCTTCCTCCAAGTCTCTATTAAAGTGCCACTTTCTGCAAAGAGCCTAGTCCCCCTCCATTCTAGGAGCTTCTCAATTTACCCTGTACATACATATTCACATGTATGTGTACGTATGCATATATTGTTTGTATATTTTGTCCCCTAATAGAGTGTGAGCTGCGTGGGGACAGTGCACTTTTTGCTTTCTTTGTATCTCCAGTGTTAACCCTAAATGCTTGTTGACTGACTACCAAAGGAAGGTAATTAGAGTGTTGGTTTAGAGGCCAAGCTATACTTGAATCTATGAAATGAAATAGGGATATTTTAGCTGAAAAGAGAGTAAGTGGGGAGGAAGGCAGTGCATAACAGCTGTCTTCAAATATTTGAATGAGCATCACATGGGAGAAGTTGTAGAGAAGATTCTTAATTCAATATTAAGAAAACTAGACTGTTAGTGCTTCCTGAAAGCTGAAATGTCCATGGGCTTCCTGGTGAAGGCTGGGCTTTCTTAATGAAACTCCTCAAGCAATCGTTGAAGGACACCTAGTCTGGGATCCTGTGCAGAGGATTTCTGTCAAGGACAAGTTCAAGTAGATGAAGCCTGAGGTCACTTCCATCTCTGAAATTCTGTGATTTCATTTATTTGGCCAGGTCCCAGAGGTCCAAACTAGGACCAGTGGGGTGAAATTATGGGATGATAGGACTGTTGATTTAGAGTAGTATGTGCTCATTGGGACCAATTACGTCCCGTTAGAGGTGGCAGAGCAAAAACCCCTGTGTACAAGAATCTCTGGGGAATGCACTGCTCTCTACCTAGTAGGGTAAATCCCAGCCAACTAGTTGGAAGAAAAAACAATTTCCCCTGAGAATTCACCACATAAAGTGAGAAACACCTTAACTTCTGCAAGGTGACTGTAAATCTTCATATCACTTGTATGGATATAGATTTGCCAGACTTCTTTTTCTTTTCTTTTTTAATTAATTATTTTTTCCAGTTAGCAAGCATTTGTTATATGTACCTCAAAAACAAAATTCATGTAACAAATATGCAAAGTCAAACGAAGCATATTTTCATTGTACATTTCTGAAACCATGTAATTTCTTCTGGATCTTAAGTCCATCACCTTTCTCTCAGGAAGTGAATACCATGGTACATCATTATGGAAACATGACCATTGTGTTGATGAGAGTTCTTGAATCTTCCAAAGCTCCTCATTTTTACAATGCTGTTGTCATAAATTGTTTTCCTGGGTCTGCTCAGTCTATAGGGCCATCATTCCATAGAAGTCTTCCCAGATTCTCTAAAATCATCCCCTTTATCATTTCTTCTACAGAATAGTATTTTCTCTTGAAATTCGTGTTTACAACATTAATTACAGCAACCCCACATCCAGTTTATACAGTGACCCATTATATTGTCCATGTTTCATTTAATTCAGCAAGCATTATTAAACATCTGCAGTGTACTTAGCACTGTGATGAGTTCTGGAGAAATAAAGACAAAATGAAGTTCCTCTGTCTTCAACAGGCTTACAGTATGCAGAGGAAAAATTCCCACAGAAGTATGACTTTCTTCCTAAAGTTCAAGACTGAAGATGTCACTCCACTGCTTATAAACCTTCCCTAGCTCCCTATTACCACCAGAAGAAAATACAGTCATTTATGTGGTATCTAAAACTTCTGCAATCTGTCCCTGTCCAGTGTTATTGCACATTCCTCCTCTTCTTCATGCACACAGCCTACTTACTGGTCCCCAAGTTCAGGACTCTATCCCCTGTTTCCATACTTCCAATACATATATTCCCCATAACTGGGATATCCCATTTCTCCCATGAAGCCCTTTCAGGTCTCTTTAGTTACCCGTTCTTTGGCTCAGCTTTTCACATTGGTACTCATCTGTTTATGTGGCCTGTCCCCCTATGGAAGCTCCATGAGTGCAGAGGCTAGTTCTCATTTGGGCTACTGTATGCCCAAGCTGGTGCAATGCTTTAGTATATTTGGCGTTTAACAATTCTTTGTTACTTTGGCAACGAATAGCTAACCCATAATGAATCTTGCCAAGAGGGGCTCACAGAAAATAGAAGTCACTTAAAGGAGAATTTAGATGTCTTGTTGGATAACTCCTAGGCAGGGTTTGGTTAGAACCTTTAACTCTGTGGGCAGCAGAAGTGAAAGGGGTATTTGTGAAGAGGGAAACTCCTTCATGAGTGAGTTGCATTTAGTTAAATTCAATAAACGTTTCTCATTTTAAGCAGAGCATTTCATTCATTTTAAGCAGAGCTCCATGCTGGACACTGGGGATGCACATATTTCATATAAAATGGTATATCTTATGGAACTCACAGTCTGGCAAGAAATAAGACACAAAAACAAGTGATAAGAATGCACTCTTGTCATGTGATCAGTGAAGCACATGCTGTGAACTAAGTGCTAGGGTGAAAGGCTTGTCATGGTCCTCGCCCTCAAGGAGCTCCAGTTCTAATGGGGAGAAAATCCAGGGAAATAGTTTTGAATGTGAGAGATACAGATGTAGAAATCAATAGAGATTAAGCTGTAGATATAGATGTGCTCAGTCATTTCAGTGACGTCTGACTCTCTGTGACCCCATTTAGGATTTTCTTGCAAAGACACTGGAGGAGTTTGCCATTTCCCTCTCCAGTTCATTTTACAGATGAAGAAACTGAGGCAAACAAGGTTGATTGATTTGTCCAGGGTCACACAGCTAGGAAGTGTATGAGGCCAGATGTAGAGTCAAGATGAGTGTTTCTGATTCTGTCCTGGCATTCTATCCATGGCTTCACCTAGCTGTCTGTAGATATAGGTGTACATATAGTTACAGATAATAGATACAGAAATATAAACTCTAAGTAGAAATTGAAGGTAGCCTGATAGCAAAAGACACTAGCAACCAGGAGGATCTAGAAGAGGCCCCCCTGCAGAAGACAATATTTGGGCTGAGTCTTGAAGGCAGCAAGGAGGCATTAATGAAGTCACAAAGGAATTGGCAGCTGGTGTATTGAATGTTGTAGTGTGCAAGACTTAAGCTCTGCCCCTGATTCAGACACTGACTGCCTGAGTCACCTCAGGCAAGTGGTTTAAACCTTTCTATACCTCAATTTTCTCGACTTCAAAATGTGGAAAAGAATAGCTCCTACTTCATAGGGTTGTTGTTGGGACCAAGCCAGCTAGCATGTGTAAAACACTTTATAAATGCTAGTTAGTTATTGATATCATCATCATTATTATCACGGAGTGGGGGAGGGATCAGGGAAGGCTTCTGTGGAGGGCTTTAAAAGAAAGAGGGAAGAGAGGGAAGGCATCTTTTAAATAGTTTGAAATGTGAGTAAAAGAGTAGAAGCAGAAGAACACAGGAAATGTCTGAGTTCCCAGAGAAGGAACCAGGCCACCAGTTTGCCTTGACCATGGAAGGGAAGGAAATGCAGAAGAACTGGAAGAGTAGACTGGCATTGCTTTGAAAAGAATAAATTTCTAATGTAGGTTTTCTGGCAACATGCGTGTTGGTGGTAAAGGTACTTTTTGCCCAAGTAAGACCTATCTTCTTCACATTCCTCTAATCATAACCCATGGGTAACTGCTGAATGCATCATCCAGTTTACTCATCCAATCCCCCTGATAAAGTGGCTGACACCTGGCTAGCCCCCAGGGTCACAAATTTCTCAAGGAAACTGTTGCTCTTTTTTAATTAGTCTAAAGAAACAAAGGATTCTTTTCAGTGAAGCTGTTTCCTCTACCCTTGCAGGTGAATATTACTGAACTAGAAAACAGGGTAGCTATTTCAAGCATCCCTGAAAGCTGTGCATGAGATGGGGGCGGGGATGGGATAGTATCTGTCAAGAAGACCTCCCCCATCATGGAAGCAACTTCTATCCAGAGCCATGGGAGGGGACCAAAATTCTGTAATAAGCTCCGTCTGCCCAATGCCTGACACCATATCCAAGAATAAAGTCCAAATGGATACATGATCTAGGTATAAAGATTGATACTATAAACAAATTAGGGGAACAAGGAATAGTATATATGTCAGATTTATGGAGAATGGAGAAATTTATGACCCAAGAAGAGGCAGAGAACATTATGAAGTGCAAAATGGATAAATTGAAAAGTTTTTGCACTAACAAACCCAAAGCAATCAAGATTAGGAGGGAAACAGAAAGCTGGGGGGAAAGTTTTGCAACTAGTGTCTGTGATAAAGGCCTCATTTCTAAAACATATAGAGAACTGAGTCAAATATACAAGAATAAAAGTCATTTCCCAATTGATAAATGGTCAAAGGGTATGAATAGGGAATTTTCAGAGGAAGAAATTAAAGCTCTCTATAATCATATGAAAAAATGCTACAAATCACTATTGATTAGGGAGATACAGATCAAAATAACTATGAGGTCCCACATCACATCTATCAGATTGGCTAACATGACAAAACAGGAAGATAATAAATGTTGGAGAAGATGTGGGACAGTTGGAACACTAATTCGTTGTAGGTGGAATTGTGAGCTGATCCAACTATTCTGGAGAGCAATTTAGAACTATGCCCAAAGGGCTACAAAAATGTGCATACCCTTTGACTCAGCAATATCACTTCTGGGACTCTATCTCAAAGAGATCATAGAGATGGGAAAGGGTCCCACATGTACCAAAATACTTATAGCAGCTCTCTTTGTGGTGGCCAAAAACTGGAAATCAAGGGGTTGCCCATCAGTTGGGAAATGATTGAACAAGTTGTGGTATATGAATGCAATGGAATACCATTATGCTATGAGAAATGATGAACAGAAAGACTTCAGAGAAGCCTGGAAAGACTTATATGAACTGATGCTGAGTGAAAGGAGCAGAACCAGGAGAACTTTGTACACAGCAACAACCACAGTGCGTGAGGAATTTTTCTGGTAGACTTAGTACTTCATTGAAGTACATGGACTTAAAAAAATTTCCGATGGACTCTTGAAGCAAAATACCTTCCACATCCAGCGAAAGAGCCATGGAATTGGATCACAGATAGAAACAGACCATTTTCTTTTGTATTATGTTTTGTTTTGTTTTATGGTGTCTCTCATTCATTTTACTTCTTCTATGCAACATGCATTTAATAGGAATGTACATGTAGAACCTATATAAGATTGTATGCCATTCTCTGGGAGGGAGTGAGGAGGGAGAGGGGAATGATGGGGAGGGAGTGGAAAAAAATCTAAGATATATGGAAGTGATTGTCGAACACTGAAAACAAATAAAATAATTCAACTTAAAAAATGCCATCCACATACAGAAAAAGATCTATGAAGTCTGAATACAGATTGAAACACACTATTTTCTCTCTCAAAAATAAAAAAAAATAAGGGCCATCTGCCCTTCAATGGGATTCCATGGGCACCAGATGGAGAGAATGAGAACTCAGCTAGTATTCATATCTCTTACCTTCAAGGTGAACTCTGTTGTAGATAGATCACATGGCTTCTCTTGGGAGAGTATCCCCAAAGGAGAAAGCCCAAATCAGTTTGCCTGTCCAGTTTTGAAGTCAGTCAGGTGTGTCTATGACAGGTATGACATCTGGACTGGTCCTCAGGGAGTGCATGGTTTTGGTGGAGTCAGAAAACAAACCAGAAAGAGTGCTTCCTAATACTGTAAGTGTCATTAAGTTTGGGCTTGGAGTCAGGAAGACTTATCTTCCCCTATCTTTCCCCTATCTTCTCCCATGTGAGCTGTTGTTTCCTCATCCATACAAGGGTGAGGTTGAAGGCATCCCATACACCTTATCTGCCATAAATTAATGAAGTGAGAAAACAAGCGATTTTTCTTTGGGTGTGAAACAAGGCCTAAACACCTCCTTTGGGGTGACCAGGAATGGGTTTGGTTTGGCCAAGGTCATGTCCAGTATAAGTCATGTCCACTTCACAGTGAATCATAGAAAATGAAGATCTAATTTGCAATTCAAGATATGTGAGGACCTGCCAGTGGAGAAGAGGTGGAGCCCTAGCCTGGGTCTTGTTCTTGGTCTCCTTTCATCCACTTTGCCCAGAGTAAAATCACACAAATTCTGAAAGGTCAAGAAAACTCTGAACTTCCATGTTTCAGGAGTTCCCAGGTCAATGGTCACTCCTGTATCAGAAGCCAAGTACAACCTAGAAATGATGGGGAAAGTAAATTCAAGGTTCTACAAAAACAAAACAAAGCAAAAAGAAACAGAAAAGCTCCATTCTACCTCAGGGTGGCACCTGGAGAACTCTTGCACAATGACTTCCAGAAAGTTCAAGCTATTCCTCTGCTATAGGCTGTCTCTAATCTGGAGTCCACTTTTCCACTTCTAAAAAAAATCAGTCTGACTAACCAATTGGTATAGACCAATAATCACACTAATGGGGGTTGAGGTGTTATAACACTAGAAATATGACATCTAACCTTGACAGCTTATTGTGGAGTCTGAGGGGATAAGTAACTGATGCAATCTGGGCACCTGATGTGCTAGAAGGGTTTGGGAGAGTACGACCAGAGTTTATATAAAGAAAGAGAGAGAAAGAGGGAGAGAGAGAGAGAGAGGAAGAGAGAGAGAGAGAGAGAGAGAGAGAGAGAGAGAGAGAGAGAGAGAGAGAGAGAGAGAGAGAGAGAGAGAGAGAAGTGGGGAGGACATTGTTAAAGTATATGCCAGGTACTGTTCTATGGTCCCTTCCATCTAATCCCATGATCTTCCAGATCTAATCCATCTTGTGACTTCAGACATCTCTTGCTGTGTGATTCCAAATCACTCTTTGAACTTCAATTTACTCATCTGTCACATGGGGATGGCAATAGAAACTACCAAAGGGTTGTTGCAAAGACCAAATGGGTTTGTATAAGTGAAGAGCTTTGTAAACCTTCACATACATATGTCATTAATAGTAGTAGCAATAATACTCAGGGAGCCTGTCTCATGTGCCAAGACAAGTGACCAATAGGAGCTAAACTGTGTGAGGAGAGAGAAGGGGTCAGAGGTGAGGGATGCTGTGCAGGTAAAACAGAGAAGCTTTGGCAGCTGCTTGGATGTGTGGGATGAAGGAAAGCAAAGAGTCAGTGATTTTGCCTAATGCCACCCTTAGAAACCTTGGAGATGCAAAGAATCATGGTATCTTGCACAGAAATAGGAAGTTTGGATGAGAAGAGGGAAGTAGGGAAAAAAATTTTTTTGGCATGTTGAGTTAGTGTTGTCTCGGGGTAGCCCAACAGTTAATGGCTGATGCAAGACTGGAGTTTGGGGAGGCATCAGAGCCAAGAGAGAAAAGAGAAAGTGGGCTCACAAGTCTCTTAATCTCTATTTTTTCACCTATAAAATGAGGAGATTGGTCTCATCCTCTGAACACCTCGAATACCTTCCTTTCCACAGTGTTGTGAGGAAAAGCCCCTTGCCAACAGCCATGGCTATCCAGGCATAAACATGTGTGCTGCTGTTATCCATATTACCCAGTGAATTCTCCAGTATGGGATGGGCAGGAGCCCCTCTGGTCTTGGTCAGGAGCTCCCCAGGCCACTTCATGGCTGACCCTCAGGAAACCCTGGGAGAGAAGCTGGAATTTGAAAATTACTGTGAAATCAGAAGAGACAGAGTCATTTTTCATTCTGCTTGGAAGGTGATTTGCTTTCTCCACCAGAGCTTAGAGTACTGATATGTGATGTCAAAAGGTAAATGATTTTAAACTAGATTCAATTTAAATTTCATTATGCATTGGTCGGAGGGAGAGGTTTTAAGAATCTTTTGCCTTTGCTTTGAGATTCTTTCACTTTTAATAATTTTCAGCCTTGTACCCTAATGTTGTTATCATGCAGTGATTTAACAAGGAACATGAGCCTCCTCTTTGGGGGCAAAGCTGGACTGTCTGGGCAGGAGACTCACTTCTGGTTTCCCTCCACAGGTAGATTCAGTTTTTGGGGCCATGTTTTGGGGAAGAAGGTCCAAGGGAATCTGGAATGTGTTCAGAGGACACCAGCAACAGTGGGAGGTCATGTCCTACAGAAATCACTTGAAAAAATTGGGGGTGTGGCAGTTCCAGAAGGGAAGACTAGGGTGGGGGAAGGATATGAGAGCTGCAGTCATGTTTCTGAAGGATTGTCTTTGTGGGGAAGGGATAAGCTTTGTTCTGCTTGGCTTCTGAGGATAGAACAGGGAGGAATGACTGCAAGCTGCCTACAGTAGATGTGAACTTGAGATTCTGAATATTGAAACCTGTCCCAAAATGGAAGGACAGCCTTGGGAGAGAGTGAGTCCCTCATCACTGGAGGTCTTCCATAATAGCAGAAGCTATTGTGAAGGACATCATAACAGAAAATCCTCTTTAAGTATAGATTGGATTACAGGCTTCTGAAGTCCCTTCCTGCCTATGAGGTCCTGTGATTCTCATTGTGTACCCATGGATTGTCATTTTTCTCCATCTGAACACTTCTCCAAGTCTGGGCAAGATCATTTTTTTAATCTGAACAGACTAAGAGTTTGATGGGAAAACACTTTAGAAAAGACTTCAGACTTGAGAGCCTAATCAGACCTCATCAGACCAAACCTTGACAGGGAAGGTCCTCCCATGAATATTCCAGCCCTGCTCCAGTCAAGTCAGTCAGCAAGCTTTTCCTGAGCCTTGCTCACCTGTGTTCCCCGTCCTCCCTTTTGGGACTTCAGAGGATGTCAAACACTGAAGTGTCCCTAGAGGTATCCATAGATGTTTATAATCTTCAAAGCCTTTTGTGGACAACAAATTAGAGAATGGACTGGTGGCTAAAAGCACTGGATTGGAAGTCAGACAGCCTGGATTCAATCCTGGCTTTGCCACTTTGTACCAGTTTGGCATCAATCAAGTCATCAAATGTTCAAGACCTCAGTTTATTCACCTGTAAAATGAAGCAGTTGGATGAGATCTTGGCCCACTCTTCCATCCCAAAATCTATGATCCTGGGAAATTTGTGAGGCAAGGATCTCATTTTCTCCATTTAGCTATTGGGAAAAGTGAGGGTCAGAGAGGTTTCACAGATGAGCTCTGATACTCTGATACTCTGATTCAAACTCTGATACTCCGTATTCAGTGCTCTGTTAATAAAACCTAATAATATTTATATAAAACTTTCAGTTTTAATAACAACTCATATATTTGTGGTAGATCAAAGTTTACCATCAGTTGATCAGCAAGCATTTATTAATCATGCCTGTGTCAGGTTCCTTTCTTGATCTTGAGAATCCAAGGACCAAATGTCAGCATAGAATATGCAGCTTAGGCTGGAAGAGGCTTCCAAAACCATCCAGCCCAGCTATCTCCTTTCACAATCGAGGAAACTGGGGTCCAGAGAAGTTAATCAACTCTTCCACAAGGGTCAAACAGCTAAGAGTGAGATAGGGCCCAAACTTGGCTCTTTTAACATCAAAATCAATGTTTGTTCCCTACCTCCACCCCCAGTGTTCTACTGGCTCTCCTCTCACACATCATCTCCTTTGATCTTTAGAAAACAAAGTCCCTTCCTTGAAAACATTCCTGAGTTACAGGTCAACACTCCATTTTCAACGAGTCAGGTCCCAGTTCAACAGAAATGGAGGTTGAAAGCCCCAGAGAGTTTCAGTCCAAGTATTAGAATGTACTGAGTTCTTTTATATCCGTTATCGCACTGCTCCATCTCAGACAGAGTGTGTGGGAGGGTAATTAGCTCCATTTTATTGAGAAGGAAGCTGAGATTTAAAGAGTTTAGTTGACTTTCCTAGAGTCTTACTGTTAGAAGTGAGTGCAGCTTGGACTTGGACCCAGCTCTTCTGAATCCTGTTTGGTTGCTCTTCTGGTTGCCTTGGAGAAAGGTGCCATTCTTTAACCCTCATGGATTCCCTTCTCAATCCTTTGCAATGGTAGAGGGGATTCTTGGTCAGGTACAAGTTGAACAAGAGGGCTTCAGAGATCCCTTCTAGCTCTGAGTGTCTATGATTACATGTAGTCCGTGCAGACCACATAATCCCATGTGAACAGTGTCTTGAATGATTGGTACATAGCCTAGGCTAGACCTCACAGGAAATCAGCAACCTATGCTAACCCACAAAATCTTTTAGGAACGTAAAGCAAGATCCTAAAGCTAGCTAGCCTATACAGACAACTAGCAACCTAGGTTAGCCCACAAAGGCTTCTTTGTCTCATAAAGTGGATAATACTGTTCGAAGGGGAGACTACATTCTAGGTTCCAAATTTCTGACAGACAAGTCATTTCTAAGTTGGAGGCTATTTGCACACATGGAGATTGACAATGGTGTAGGAACACTTGCTTCGCATTATTTGGTGAGTTCTTCCTGCAGAGGTTCAGATGATATAGACTCTATGGCAGAAAGGGAGGAGGGTTGGGAGGGGAAAAAGCGGGCCTTTGAATTGGTTTCCCCTTGATCCATTCCACCAATTAATGCTTATTGGCCATCATCAGTCTGATGGTGCCATTGACACAGCGGGAGGGAGTTCTTAAAATGCACATCTGGGTGCCTTAAAAACATAAGTGAGTGCATTTGCAAAGATCTTTTTTCCAATTTGGGCTTATTTTGCTGCCAGCAAGGAGAGAGAAATTAGAAGCTTGAGGTGGCAGGTTCCAGAAATGGGGACTCATTGGCCCTGGCTCATGTCCTCTTGCCTGGGTCTATCCGAATTTGTCTTTAAGTCTTTCCTTGAGTCTTTCTACCTTTTAGTGACTCTTCTCTCTTTCCCTCTACTCCACCTCCAGTAATGTTAATGATATTGTTTGTTCCAGCCTCTGCACACACACACACAAAAGCCCACAATAATCACTCAGGCATTAGTCATCATTAAGCTAACAATAAAGACAAAAAATTCTAAAGAGCAGTTTCCAAGCTGGGCTGCACAGTGTCTGCAGTGAATGGTGTTTATTACAAATGTGTCAGCTCTGTAATTCATCACCAACAAATAGAACTTGGAGATTAGGGCTTCAGCGGCCCTGCAGGAAATAGCCCCCTATCCATTAAGTGTACGAGGTAAATATGATGAGAGAGGCAAATTGTCCTTTTTGAAAATTACCTCCGTATTTATTGAGTTTGTCATTAAAACACCATCGTCATTTCTGTTCAGGGTTTCTCCTTGGTGGAGGGGTGAGCCTTGGCTTCATTTGGATAAACTTGCAGTGATTTCACTGTATCCTAGGGGATGCTCTCCCTTCCTTCAGAATTCTTGAGAGATCCATTGAGAAACAGGCCATCCAACAGCTTCCTTAGCTGTCTCTGGAGATGACTGGGGGAAGCTCTGCTGATGACATGAGACATTTCTGGAAGGAAGCCACCTACCCTGTTCTGGGCAGTTGGGCCCAGGCTATCTGCCCACTCAATGTCCCTTGAGGTCAGGGCCAGGCCTTGGCAGACTAGATGGCTGGGGGCAGGGCAGTCAATGTAGTTTTCTAGGACTGGGTTTCCCCCACTGTGCAGCTGAAAGGATGGTTTATAGTGCTGATCTCTGAAGTCCTTCATAGTTCTGCTATTTTATAATCTCTTTCTGAGCTCACTCTAAGCTCTGTCACTCTATTCTAAAGCCTCTCTCCACACTGACATTCCCTGTTCTAAGACCCCTCCCAATTCTAACGTTCTGTGTTCTAAGGGCTCTTCCACATCTTATACTCCATGTTTTATATTCTGAGTCTTTTCTTGCTCTGTCATTCCATTTTCTATGTTCTAAGGCTTCTTCCAGCACTGAGATCTTCATTCTAAGGTTCCTTTCACTTTTGCCATTCTGTATTCTATGTTCTAAGCTCGCTCCTGTCACTGGAATGCTATGTCCTTCCTGCCTTCTCCTTAGGACAGCTAAGCCAAGCATACCATTATTGAATGGAACATGCTTGCCCAGGGGGGACAGCTAGATTTGTTACACTCCACCAAGACCAGCCCCCAAGTCCTACCTTCCTACATTCCATCGATCAGTCAATCAACAAGCAACAGTGACTCTAATTAGCTCTTAAAGTTTGTGGCATATGTGCTCCCATGTTAATGTATATGGCTTCTCTTCTCCCTTACCCATCTGTAAATAGAATGTGAACTTGTGGAGGACAGGATCCATATCATTTTCACTCTCTTTTCCTGGTGCCTAACATAGTTCCCAATGTACATCAGGCTAGTCGGTAGATAGATCTACATGTATGGGGATGGATGATCAAGCAAAAATGAACATGTACATACATACATATTTCATATATGCATGTACATATGTACATACATATACACGAATTTCACACATAAGCCATTAATATATTTTGGTCCACAGACTTTCAGCACTTTCTCTGGACTGGACGGCATTTCTCCATAGTCAGATTTGTCTGGCTCTTTTTCTCTGGGTTCTCTCCTACACTGCTGTCATATTTTGCCCTACATCATGCTAATTTGTTTACTTTCTGTATTGGACTGATAAAGGCTTGTTAATTTAATTCAGTCAACGCTTATTTAGTACCCACTGTGTCCAAGGCCCTGCAAGATGTAAAGATGAAAAATGAAACAATCCTCACCCTCCAAGATCTTCCATAGGAAGGGGGCAAGAGTAACTCATATGTGCAGGGAAAGTTGATGAAGAACTGAGCATGTTCACCTGGGGAGCAGGATGGAGAAATCAGTGGAGGTTTCCAGGGAGAGCCGAATTTTGAAGAAAAAAAGGGAATTCACTAGATGAGGAGGCAATCCATTCTATACATGTGGCACAATCTATGTATGCAAAAGAGGGAGAGAATCATGTACAGAGAATGGGCAGCAGTTAAGTTGGACTGAAACATTGGATTGTTTTTGTTTTTTTTTTTTCAGAATGGAGGATAATATAATGGGAGTCTGGAAAGAGAAATTGAAGCCAGATAATGGAAGATCTTGCTGGAGAGTTGGCATTTTGTTCAAAGATAATAGGGAGCTATTGAATATTTTTGATCAGGAAATGGACATAAGAGACCGTGTGGAGGATGAGTGGGACAGAGGACAGACTTAATAGGCTAATGCAATCACCCAAATGAGTGGGGAAGAGGTCCTGAATTAGAATAGCTGTTAGGGAATAGAGAGAAGGGAGGACATAGGACTGAGAATCATCAATGACAGGCTGGATATAGGGAAGAGGGAAAGAAAGCAGTCAAAGATGACTTGGAAGTTTCTGACATTATTGGAAGGAAGAGTGGTTCTTCCCTCAAGAAAAATCAGAGTTTGAAGTAGAAGCAGGTTCAAGGGGCAGTAGTTAATGAGTTCCATTTTGCCACTGCTGAATTTGAGATGTAGTTGGCCCACTCAGGTGGAAATTTTCATCAAGAAGAGTCAGATAGAAGAGTATAAACTTGATATAGTTTGATGAAGAATGATCAGAGCTCAGAAGAGAGATAAAGGCTGACTATATGGCTTTGAGATTCATCAGAATTGAGTGATTGTTGGACCCATAGGATCTTATGAGATCACAGGACACAAGAGCAGAGAGAAGGAAGAGGAAGAAGCTAAGGCCAGAGGCTTGGGAAATACACACTTTTAAAGGTTGTTTTAAATTGTTATTATATTGTGTATTTAAGTTAAACTACAATAACATAGCGAAGGAACTAAGATGGTAGCCATCCACCATCTTTTGCATTTCCCATATGCAGATTGTGCAGCCAGTAATAAAAAGCCCATAGAATGATAATTCAATCCTAGCTGCATAAGTACTATGTAAGATACTGATCATTTTACAGTTTTTGTAGGTGACAACTTTGCATTTTAAATGACCGTATGATGTGCTTTGGTATGATACTGGTTGATGTGGCCACAGTTCTCCTTTGTTTATGAACAGACATAGATATGAAGGACTGAACAAGTAGACAGGATATACTGATAAACTCTTTCCCCATAATCTATATCAAAAAATATCAAGAGGTCCCTCAAATCAGAGAAGAACACAATGTTCTTCATGTTCTAAGAGGAAGAAGACAAGGCATTTATCCTTTTCATGTTAATAGAAATGTTCAGTTTTCCAGCAGAATTCCTTTTCCTTCCTCAAGGAAAGGATAAAGCCAAGGCATCTTTTTTTTTCCTTTCTACTAGCTAAAATTAAAAAGAAGCCCACACAGCCACACTTGAACATACATACTCTCCAAAACTCACACAGTACTCAGTTGCTTGTAATCAATACAGCAGGTAACATATGAAATATCATGAGTATTGGCTTTATTTGTTTCCATTTCTATGCTTATGAAAAAAAATTAAGCTTCTCTGTGTGACTTTAACTGGAATAGTTTATAGAGATGGTTAGGTAGCTTCTAATTCTAGGAGCCCAGGGAATGAGGTGGAAGAGAAGAGGTCACACAGATGGGAGAAGAAGCAGGACAGAGTAGTGGAAGAAGGAGGAAGAGAAAGCTGGAGGAGAGAAAATCAAAGGTATTCCCAAATGTTCAAAGGTCACAGACAATGAAGAGGCCTATTTAAAACACAAAGTAAGAGCTCATGGCTAAACTTTACAGAGACGATTTCAGTAGAGAGGTGATACAAAGACCAGATTGCTGGGGACTGAAGAGTGAATGAGTGGTGAGGAAGTAGAGACAACGTATAGAGATTACTCTTTCTAGAACTTTAAAAGCAGAATGGAAGAGAGAGGGGATGCCAGTCTGAAGGGATGACAGGATTTAAAGAAAAAATAAACCCAAGTATGTCCTTAGATAGAGGGGGAAGGTAATAGTGATTGAAGAGAGACTGAGGATTAGCATCCAGAATGATTATGGAGCAAGGTCAAGAAGGAGATGAAGGTGGAAGAGGTGAAGGGACACAGTGGAGGGATGTCTAGGATAGAGACTCACTCCATCCCCTGAGATCAAAGGGAAAAAGAGGATGAATTGGGGGTTAGAAGGAACACAAGGAAGATCGCATCAGGCAACTTCAATCCTCTCAGTAAAGTTATCTACTAATAAGGATGGAAGGCTATGGAGTCAAGGGCTGGAGGAGAGAGGTTTGGAAGAGGTAATGCAGACACAGGGATAAAACATCCACCAGGGATGAATAAGGAGGTAATAATGCAGCAGTTAAGGGACCAAGAGAAGTTAGACAGGTATTTTTAGGGACTTGGAGAAACCGTTTCATGACTTCCTCCAACAGGGCTCATTGACATGGGAGCAGGAAAAAAGGGTGTTGGAATGACTGAACCAAGGTTGACAATTAGCAGGGTCTGAGCAGAGGCAAAGACAAAGGGTTAGGGAAGTATGACTGGAAGACAGTGTGCATTGATGCCATGTCTGACCATTGGGCAAAGTCGGAGAGGGGAGTGAACTGAAACCAGGGAAGAGTGATAGTAGGGAAATAAAGGAAAGGAATAAAGGACAGGACATCTCCATGAGAGAAGAGAATGGATTCAAGATAAGTGAGGAGCTTAAAAAAAAAAGCACAACAGGAAAGACAATGGCAGTGGAAAGTCAGCCCCTGAGGCTAGGAATTTTTTATATTTACTTCTCCATGTACATAAAATATCATTTGAAGGTAGGGAGAAATTTGTTTTGTTTTTGTATCTTCCAGTGGTTAGCACAGAGTCTGGCACATAATAGATAATGATAAATGGACCAAACCATCATCTAAGAGCAGAATGTTAGAGCTAAGAATCCGGGGCACCATGGTGTCAGGTAACAATGAGGTCTTTGGCTAAGCTCTTTCAATGCACTTTTCTATCCTGTGGGATCTCATTTGCCACTTTGTGTCTGATCTTGGGAGAAGGGACAAGTAGGAGTTGTTTCTACCTTTCTTTAAATGTCCAATGCCTCCTGGGGTATAGAAGGCTCTTAATAAATGCTCATTGGCTGACTACATGGCTAGGGAGCAAGAAGAACCAAAGCAGAAAGCTAATAGATGGTAACTACACAAGTGAGAAGCTCCTTTCCTGCTCCCTTTCCCAGAACCCTTCCCTTAATATCTCCTGAGGTATCTGATCTAAGGTTGCTCTGCCCTAATGGAATGCTCTTTAAAAGTTGGTTCTCAGGCTATGCTGGTGCTGCTTAGGATAAGCATGTCTCAATGTCTCTCCATGTTCATTCCAGGCTTTAGAATCATCCATTGCAGCACTGCTCATGGCTCTCCAGTTACTTTCTGGGTCTTGCAGGTCAGAGTATATTCCTCCTAAATGTCACATGTCCCAGAATGCCACAGTGCAGAGGCTAACAGCAGGAAAGTGGGGAATGTGTTGTTTATAATGTCTGTGATGGTGCCTGGCTACCTTGCTGTGGAACAGAATCATAGATGTGTAGGGCTGGAAAGAGCTTTCTCTTTAAGGAGACCTAGAGAGAGGATGGCAGTAATGCAAAATCACACAATAGTTTAGTGCAGAGCTAGGATTCAAATCCAGAAGCTTAGGACTGGAAGAGCCCTCAGGAGACTAGTTCAAATTGACTGGACTCGAAACCTCAGTGCATTCCTAAGAAGTGGTCATCCAGTTTCTCTGCTGATTGTTTTTAAAGACTTGAAGCAACAGAGAGCTCATTACTTTCCAAGGCATCCCACTCCTGAATCGCTCTAATTTGTGAGGAAGTTTCCCTGGTATGAAGCTCATCTTCCACTCTGCAACATCCGTCACTGGTTCCCAATTCTGCCTTCTGAGGTCAGATAGAGCAAATCTAATAATGTCTCTTCTCAATTTTTCAACCATCACCACACCAGTGTCCTTTTCTCTGAATTAAACATCCCTGGGTCCTTCTACTGATGTTTTAGTGGTCAAGTCTTGAGGTCCATGAGGCCCCTAATCATCTGTATAACCAATGGCCAAGAGTAAAGCTCCCTAGTTGGGGATGCTGAGGAGGCAGGATATGGGGAGTCTAAATTACGGCGAGTGAAAGAAACATTGCCTGATTGTCATGACTGGGTCTGGCCCGAGAGACAAGGTAGAGAAATAATGCTCCTTGCTTTGGATGGAGAGCTGGAGGACCCAAAGTGTGGATGCTGCATGTACTATCAGGCATTCTGGTTGCTTCTGCTTTGCTGGTTTTTCCTTCCTTTGTTACAAGGGGAGGCTGGGGCAGCTAGGTGGTGCAGTGAATAGAGTACCAGTGCAGGAGTAAGGAGGACCTGAGTTCAAATCTCACCTCGGACACTCGACACTCACTAACTGTGTGACCTTAGGCAAGTCACTTAACCCCGATTGCTTCATCCTAGGTCATCTCCAGTCATCCTGATGAATTCACTTGAATTCACATGACTCTGGAGGAAAAGTGAGGCTGGTGATCTGCACAGCCCTCCCTCACTCAAAACAAAATCAAGTGCAAGTCATGTCATTATTTCTCTGATGGCATGGTCTTCTTTGGCAGCAAAGGATGAACATACACACCCGGGGAGGCTGATGGCTTAGGACTGGGAAAGAGGGGGCAGGGACATCTACGTGAAATTTGCTGTGAGGTAAAAAAAAAAAAAAAGGCATCTGTAGGACTCTAAAACCAAGAACTGATTGAAGGAGAAGGCCAGTTTGGGGGATGTTGTTTTGGGGACATTTGAGGATATCTGGTGCTTGATTCTGTCAAATCCAGGCCTGTAATTTCCTTCTGCATTTTTCACATGATATTCCCTTGCCAAAGTGTTGGTTCTGCCTTTCGATGTAGGTAACAAGTAGAAGGTTGACAGAGAAGACACCTTTTTCATTTCCTCTCTCTCTCTCTCTCTCTCTCTCTCTCTCTCTCTCTCTCTCTCTCTCTCTCTCTCTCTCTCTCTCTCCTTGATCTTATTTAGTTTCCATGTCTTTTATACAGAGCTTTTGGTGGTTCCTTCCTGCACAGCCTCCTTTAACCATCTCTGTTCCAGGCTTCCACGTCCTAACAGCTCACCTGCACCTCCACTTCTTGTCTGAGTGAGGGTATTTATTTATCTGTGCATGTCCCAAAAGTTGTATCTAAAGCTTACCTAATTTCAGCTACATGTTAGCTTCCTCAAGAGGGCCCCTGCTCTAATTTGCTTTTTGCATTCTGAGAGAGGGGATGCTTACCATTCAGGAAGACAGATGCCTTTGTCAGCTCAGCATCACGGCAGAAATAGAAATATTTCATCTCCTGAAGGCTTTCAAGGTTGTGATGGGGACAGAAGTGGTGTTAGCCTCAAAAACAAGGCTTGAACTTTTGGGCTCAGATGATAATTGAAATAAAATATCAATATTAATGAAACTCCCAAATGTTCACTGTGCAGGCCCAGGGACAGAAATCAAAAGGAATTTTCCTTGGGGTTGGGAGAGCCTTCTCTCAACCCGAAGCTAACAGGTGGCTCTGAGCATCATATTCTCCACTTGGAAGAGGCAGCCAGATCTAAGGGCAAGAGATCTGTCCTGCTCTGGAGTCAGAGGGTCTGGGTTCCAGTCATGACTCTGCAACTGATCCAGCAATAAGCATTTATTAAGCACCTACTGTATGCCAGACATTAAGGATATGGTGACAAAAATGAAAAATATACCGTCTTTAAGGAGCTTCCTTCATAGAGGGAGGGAGCTGCCTGTCTAACTGACATTTGGTAGATACTTTCTCCTCTCTCAGTCTCAGTTTCTCTATCTATAAAAGGGAGAGAAAGTTAGATTATATGGGATCTGAGATCCCTTATAGATTTAAGATCCCCTTCAAATTGACTGTTAGTTTAGAATCCTATAAGCTTTATGTTTATAAAACACTTTTCTCAAAGCAGCCTCAGAAGATGGGTAGTACAAGTGACAGCATCCCCATTTTATAGAAGAGAAACTGAGGCTTTGGTTAGGAGAAAGCACTTAGCAGGTTACAGAGGACTGTCTTATCCTTGACATCATTTGATCTTCACAAGAGTTCTGTATGTGATACATGAGGCATGTGTCATTCCTACTTCCCAGGCATGAAAACAGGCCCAGAAAGAGTAAGTGGTTTGTTGATCCACCAGGGCCAGGAGAGCTCAAATGTATCTCTTTTGATTACTGACCCCCTGTTCCTTCCATGATGAGGTGGTGGCAGCTTATACACTGTAGTTAATTGTTGATTGCCCCAAACCAGCCAAACACACACTGGGCAGGTGTCAGTGAATATCCTATAGTGTAAGCACCTCCATTTATGGTCTACAGAATGAGCATAATCAGCCTAATTTAATCCCTTCCCATAGTAGCTGAAGGATCAGAGGAGAATCTGGATACCAATGGGATGTGGAGATCATAAAGCACTAAGAAAATCTGAGTCCTTGTCTGTCTTCACTTCATTTTTTACCTGCTGCACTATGGATGATTCTTAAAGTGAAAATGGGACTTTCTGGGTGGAGCTCCCTTTACAATGTTTGGTTTCCCCATTCTGTCCATTTGAATGTGAACTGTGAAGTGTAGGCTCACAGGGAGCATCCAGGAGGACTAAGGTTGTGAATTTCATGTCTTTCAAAACTCATTTAGAGGAAATGGAAAGGCTGAGGCTGGAGAGGGAGAAGACCAGTTGGAGAGGGTGGGGGCTGTGGGAGTGGTAAGACAGCTGTGTGAAGGGGAGGTAGCCCTGCCTGACCCCAAAGTGGAGCAATGAGAGGAGTCAGGGAGGTGGAGTTGCAAGCAAGCCAAGTTATATTCCACTTAAGGAAAACAGTACTGATAATTGGAGCTCTCCAGAAGGAAAAAAGACCTCTCTGACTCCATCCATGGAAGTCTTTGAGAGAAGGCTGGATGAGCCATTCTTAGGGATACTATAGACACTGGTCCTGCTCCAGTGTGGTGTTGGGTTAGAGATGCCCATTTGGGTCCCTATCAACCCTGATATTCTTAGAGATGGGAGGCAGGGGAAAATGACTTAGAATAGGGAATTGGGATGGGGTCCCTAGCACAGTCTTCACTAGATTATTCTGTGGGGGTGGTCCTGTTTACAGCGAGTCTAAGCATCCGCTTGTTTTTGAAGACAGTTCTAAATATTGTTTTGTTTGTGTTCTGGGAAGGTGTGAAATGATTGACCCAAATTCTGTTGTAGGGAAGTTGAATAGATTGATAGAGTATCAGAGATAACAGTCTAGAGACTGCCAGAATTGGAAATAACTTGAGAGCACAGAACAAGGAATGTTGAAAATGAGAGAGACCTTAGAGAAGGCACCATAGGTCCTAGAGTAGAAAATGTCACAGCTAGGAGAGGCCTGAGAACAGGGAATGCTAGAGTTGAGAGGAGCTTTCCATAGAACATGAATATGAAACCTGGGAGGAGCCTTGGAACATGGAGCTAGGAGAGGTCTTAGCATATGGGATTTCCAAAACGGGAAAGGTTCTTAGAACTGAGAATGTCAGAGTTTAAAGGAACCTTAGATCAGCGAATGTCTAAGGTGGGAGGGACCTGAAATCACAGTATATGGAAGGTCAGGGCTGGAAAGAATTTGCAACTGAATCCTAGAATGTCAGAGCTCAGTACACTGACAGTGCTCAAAAGAGCTTTGGATGTCATCTGCTCCCAAACCCCAGGTTCTGGTTAGATCTCAATAACAGATGAGAATAGTTAAACTGAAATAAGATTGTGGGGCAGGCATGCTCAGAATAGTGATATCCAGAATGGATTTTCATTTCTATCATGAGAAGTTTTTGTCAGTCTTCTTTGTGTTAATTGACTAGAGTCCAAAAGGTATTAATTGAATAATTGACCTGAATCTCTTCCAAGTATCACTTCCACTTCTCCACTCCTTGGCTTGATCTCTGTGCTGATTCAGTCACCACTCTTCAGTCTCTTTCACATCCCTCCATGGATGATCACCTCAAGATCATCTACCAAGTGATGGAGTTTTTGACCAGCAATTCAGCAGTTCTGAGGAGGTGATGACCTGCATGGGCAGAAGCACTGATACCTTGGTCGCTGTACAACCAAAGAGTAATAATAACGACAAAACCAATGTCTCACAGTAATAGCTATATGGATAACTATAACTATATATAACTATATAATCACATATGATTATATATACACATATATAGTAATATATACATATATGTACATATGGGTGTATTACATATATATGTGTTTATCTGTCTCTGGGTGTATGAGAGTTATAAAGATCTTGTGCATATGACATAACCTCCCAGACCTCAGTTTCTTTATTTAAAAGAATATGAGGTAGGTTGAATCAACCTTCTCTTCCAACTCGAGAATCTCTGCATCACTAAGGATCCATACTAATCTACCATTTCTAAAGCACTTCCCATAAATGCTGCCCCCTCAGTGCTCCTCGAAGGAGCCAGAAGTGTTTGCAAGGCTGACATAGAAAGAAGAGGAAAAGATAAAGATGAGAAACAAAAGTGATTTGAGGAGAAACATCCAATGCCCTGAAAGTTGCGGTTTGAAAGATTTTTTCTGATAGAATTTGTTGTCAAGGATAGTAATCTAATGAACATATACATTCATAATTTGATATTTACACTTTCCATTTTGCTGTCTTTTATTACTCTCAAAAACCTCTGATTTAGGATGTGATCGGCTCTGGTACATTTCTGTCAGTCAATCTATGATTGGTTTCCAAAGCCATTTCCCCTGTATAATTATACATGATAATGTCTGGAAATAGATTCATATTTGATGGGTTCAGCTGCGTATTAGACTCATACTGTGACAATCTGTTATCTCAAAGATAGTTCCATTGAAATGTTTGATTTAATGAATTAAAATGGCTCATGTTAAAGTTTAATGCTGGTTATGGAATTGTAATACTAGGAAATGGTCCATCAACATAGAGATGGTGCTGTCTGGGCGGGAGGGGTGCTAGAAAATGGTCCTTCCTTTATTTAGTTTACTAGCATTAATTAAGCACAGGTAGGGGCTGTGAGTGGTAATAGGGACCCTCTGCCCCTAGGGACTATCTAATAATGATAATGTTTTTCTCCAGGGTAGTCACAGTATTAGTCACTGGAAATCACAGTACCTGTGGGCAATAATCTAGAAAGTCATGTTATTAGTGAGGATCTCCAACATCACCTGGGCTGCCTGGGTTAGACCACCTTTATCACATCTGGAATAATTTTTGATTCTATCTTTTGGAAAAGTGGTTCACTAAATGAAATTGGTCCAGAGAGAGGTGACCAACATAAAAGTATTGTTAGAAACAAAGTCATACATGGGTTGAGGAGGTTGAAGAACTGGAGATGTTCAGGATTGAGTAGAGAAGACAGGATAGCATGATAACTTTCTTCAAAAATGAAGGTGGGACAGAAGAACTGGCCTTTTTGGGTTGGTTATTTTTGGCACGATGGGGAAAGGCCATCAGCTGCCTGCTGTGTAAAGAGGGCTGGAGGCTACCATTAGTCTACCTTCACACAATTCTTGGATGTCCCACTCACTACCTATGCAACCTTGGGGCTCATTTAATCTATCTAGCTCTCAGTTTAACCATCAATAAAATAGAGTGTTTGGACTAGGAGAGAGACAGAAATAGAGACTAAAAAGGAGTAATAGAGGGAAAGGGAGGAAGGGAAGAAAGAAGACAGACATGATAAATAGATAGATAGATAGATAGATAGATAGATAGACAGATAGACAGATAGATACATAGATACATAGATGCATAGATAGATGCATAGATGTACAGGTAAATACATAGATAGATACATAGATTCATAGATGCATACATAGATATATTGATATGTAGATAAATAAATAGATACATAGATAGACAAAGGTGAAAATACCCAGGATGGGCAGACATGCATGCAAGGGTAAAAATCTTTGTCCTTAGAAGGGATATAGAAAGTGAGGAGATCACAGGTCTCTCTGAGTGTTTCAATGTGCTCCAAAAAGCAACTGGGGAGGGAACGAGTCTGGGCCTGAGATTACTTTGGTGAAAAAACTTGATGAGTGAAGAAACTCTTCCACCATGTAGTCAGGGCCTTAATTTACAAGCTTGGAGAGCTGTTTAAGGTACTGAGAGTCTGAATGCTTTGCCCTGGGTCACACAGCCAATAGTTATGACAGGGAAGATTTGAAACCAGATCTTCCTAACATGGGAATCACCTCTTTATCCTCAGTGACATATGCCCTCTGAATGTATATATTATAAGTAGAAATACTACTGTGATTAGAATGTAAATGCAGCAATTATAAATATCAGTTTGATTATAATATTAATGTTATATCCTGCAATTGTAAATATGAATATAATAATATAACTATATTTTATGGTAATAGTTATAATGAAATATTATATTAAATTATGAAAATTACATATGTATAGTATTCTATAGGTTACATAAGCATTACAACATATACATATATATTGTGCACATACAATTGTGCACAACGTGATTGGAAGGGTCCTTAGAGGTTTTCTAGTTCACCTCATTTATTTGAAAAAGCAGGGGGGCAGAGAAGTGACATGTTTTGCCCAATATCAAACCAGTGGCATGTGGCAGAAGCTGGATTAGAACCCAGGGCCTTAGGTTTCTGATCTGATGTTATTCCTGTTCACTGTAGTTGCTTTTCCTTCCTGCTCTCCATAAATGTTTTCTGTTAGTGAGAGAGGGCATTAAATATTGACTGATTATGGTGTTTATAACAACCCCCACTAGATGGCACGCCACGACTTTGAGGTGTGGTTTCCAAGCAACATATCTGCCAACAATATGGTAGGAGGCGTGCCTGCCTTCCAACCACGTACTCCTTGAGAATAAACTTAACAAAAGTTTCGAACAGAATTGTGATTCTGTCGGAGGAGGGAAAAGAGGAGAAGCCAAAAAGAAGAAGGGCAGTGGATAGGGAGGTCTAGAAACAAGGATCAGCCCTGGCTGGCGAAGAGACTTGAAGGCTTGATGAGGGCACCATCCATCACAGACCTCATGTTTATTAATCAGAGTGTGCCTTTTCCTCAGGTAAGGATGTGCTGAACGGTGTTTAGAGAAAAGTCAACAACCTAGAAGCCATGCGTAGGAAGATTAGAAAGGAGGACCAAATGATGTGACAGGGTCTAATTTCAGCTTTAGTTTAGTCTGATGCTGTGCTACTCACACGGGAGACCTAAAAAGATACAACTTAGCTGATGCTCTGGCAGAAATACCTGACATCTGGTACCCAGCACAGAACATATCTTCCTTTCATTTTTTTTTCTACCTGCAAATGAATCAGAACCTTCCCAAGGGCCACTTTAATCCTGGCCCTTTCACACTGACTCTGGGGGTGACCTTGGGCAAGTGAAGTTTTGTAAATTCCCTCCTAACTCAGGCATTCTGTGTTCTAAGCCCCCTCCCCACTCCAGCTCTCGTATTCTTGTTTTGTAAGGTACCTCCCAATGCTGATACTACTTTCTCCTGTACTTCAAGCTCCCTTCCAGCAGAATAGAAAATATTCTATATTTTGTATTTTAAGTCCTCTCCTTGCTCAAATTGTCTACATTTTAAAGTCCTCCTCAACTCTGATATTCTAAAGCTCCTCCCATCTCTGACATTATCTAACTCTGTTCTATGGTACATCTCTTCTCCAATATCATCATAGAAGGAATGACTTTTTCAAATTACTTCATCTGAAACTGGTACACTTTATAGCTTGACACGGTGATGCCCAAAACATCATTATGAAGGTCCCTTGTTGGGCTGTGATGCTTTTAGCATTGTGCCGTCTGTTCTTCTGTCTACTTTTTGTAGTTTTTCTTTCTCCCTTCTTGCTCTCAGTTACAAAGAACAGCTGTTGTTACCTACTGACTTGTTATTTATAAACTATTATGAGCTAGAGAAACAGATACTCTGAGATCATTGTTAGTAAACTAGAATTAGGCTCTGCATAACTTTTTCAAAGATTCTTTCAACGTGTGAGGGCACGGGCCCTGGGATACTTCTTTTAGTCTCTCACCATACTTTTCCACTTAGGGCTAGTTGTCTTTAAATACCTTGGGTGGAATCTTTTGCTGAGCCTCCCCCTTGACATTAAGGCTTGACATAGCTCCTTCTTAACAAGGCTATTTTCTGTTATTCCCAAATGGGAACTCTCCTCTTCAGCCTCAGCTTCTATTGAGATGAGTGGGACTCTGTCCTTAAGCTGAATGGCCCCTGACTGCTATGCTCTCCTTATTTAGCATATTTAGCTAATGGTTACTTTTAATTTGAACCTTTCTTCCTAAAGACTCACCTTCTCTTCATGCTATGCCTTCATTTCAGACCATTTCCCTTCCCCGAACACCTTCACCGTTCCCCCTGAAATCCCTCTGACATTCCACTTTTTTCTGCTGCTACAAGATATGCCTTTTGCAGAGAAGTCTTTCTATATTAACCCTCCTAACTCTGATCACCCCTTCCTACTACAGTCTCTTAACTGCCTGCTCCCCTGGCACATTAGGAATCAGCGGTCTGAAGCTTGCTTTGTGTGTGCTTGTATATGAGTGTTCTTGTATGTGTGCATGTGTGTGCATGTGTACGAGTGTTCTTGTATGTGTGCATGTGTGTGCATGTGTATGAGTGTTCTTGTATGTGTGCATGTGTGTGCATGTGTACGAGTGTTCTTGTATGTGTGCATGTGTGCCTGTATATGCGTGTTCTTGTATGTGTGCATGTGTGTGCATGTGTACGAGTGTTCTTGTATGTGTGCATGTGTGTGCATGTGTATGAGTGTTCTTGTATGTGTGCATGTGTGCCTGTATATGAGTGTTCTTGTATGTGTGCATGTGTGTGCATGTGTACGAGTGTTCTTGTCTGTGTGCATGTGTGCCTGTATATGAGTGTTCTTGTATGTGTGCATGTGTGTGCATGTGTACGAGTGTTCTTGTATGTGTGCATGTGTGTGCATGTGTACGAGTGTTCTTGTATGTGTGCATGTGTGTGCCTGTATATGAGTATTCTTGTGGGACTGTGTCTTCTCTTTTGTTAACCCCACTGTCCTTCAACACCTGGATCCACATGGCATAGTGCATGATAAGTACTTCATCAAAGGCCCACAGAACGAGCAAATTAACCTTTAGAAATACTGAGAAACGAGTGTGTAATAGTGACATAAACAGCAGTTTGGAGTCAGAAAATATGGTTCAAAGCCAGGCTGTGTTATTTATTACCTTTAAACAAGCACTCAGATTCCTCATACGCAAAATAAAGGGGCTCTTTTCAGCCTCTGAGGCCCCTTCCTGCTCTTAATCAGAGATGATATAATTCTTTGACTTCGGACAAGTCACTCTGGTCTCACATGAAGAGGTAGTCTCTCTGCTTTTCAGAAGAAGAAATCAAAGCTATCTGTAGGCATATGAAAGTACTCTAAATCAATATTGATTAGAGAAATACAAATAAAATAACCTCTGAGATACCACCTTGCATCTATCAGATTGGCTGCCATGAAAGAAAAAGAAAATGACAGATATTGGAGAGAAAATTGGGATACTAATGCATTGTTGGTGGAGTTGTGAATTGATCTAACCATTTTAGAGAGCAATTTGGAACTATGCCCAAAGGGTCATAAAACTGTGCATATCCTTTAACCCTATTACGTCTGCCTACCAAAAAAGATCAAAGAAAAAGGAAATGGATATATATATATATATATGTATATATACATATACATATATATATGTATATATGTATAAACTGTGTGTGTGTGTGTGTGTTGAAAAAGGATTGGAAATCAAAGGAATTCACATCAATTGATGAATGACTGAGCAAGTTGTGGCATATAATTGTGATGAAAATACAATTCTCTTATAAGAAATGATGAGAAGTATGCTTTCAGAAAAATCTGGGAAGATTAATAAGAACTGATACAAAGTGAACAGAATAAGGAGAACATTATACACAATAACAGCATTATTATATGATGATCAACTGTGAATAACTTAGATGTTTTGATCAATACAATCATCCAAGACAATTCCGAAGAAATGATGAAATATGTTATCCACACCCAGAAAGAGAACTGATGAAATCTGAGTGCAGACTGAAGAATAATTTTTTCTCACTTTATTATTTTTTTTTTTGCAAATGTGGCTAATGAAAATATGTGTGGCATCATTTCACTTTTATCATCCATATCACATTTTTTTTGCCTTCTCAATCAGTGAGGGAGGGACGGAAGGGAGGGAGGGAGAAATTCAGAGTTCAACATTTTAAAAATAATGAATATTAAACATATATACTATTTTCATGATATGTCATTTCCTACAATTACATATAAAAACAATCTTAACTATTTTTAAAGAATATAATCCGAGAATATTTAGCACAAGTAAATAAGAATGCAATCACAGATAGATAATGTTGATATGAGGTTTTCTAGAATAATATGTTGACCCTAAGGATGTTTACTATGGTTTGGTGGCCTCCTTTGTATTTGAGTCTCCTATCACTGGTCTCTATACATGCTCACTCTGTCAGGACATGGATAACATGTTTCTCAGTTATCAGGAATTGTGGTTGTTCATACCACTGACGAGAGTTCTTATGGATTATAAACTTGTTCATTTTAACAGCTCATTAATTACATTATTTTTATCTATTAACTGAGCAAATGTATGATGACAAAAAGCTACTAGGATTTCTTTACCATTATTCAATGAGTTTGTGTATTTTGTTGATCACAACAGCATTGACCTCCACTGAAAATCCATGGAATCTATGGAACTATAGAAATATTAAAGGGTCAATGTTGACTTTGAGTATGGATTTGTTGACTCCTGTAAATAGCTCTAGCTCACCCAGGAGCTATGGCTTACAAATTAAAAACCACTAGACCCAATTATCAATCATATAGGTCCTTTTATTTTTTCCCATTCTCTAGCCTATGGGCTGCTGTTGTTAACAGTATACTGAGACTATTTAGTGGAAAATAAAGAGCTGACTCCTTCCCTTTGGTCAGTTTAGGAATGCCACCTTAGGGAGATTGCTACCTAGAAAATCTTTGGCTTCCAATGTATATTTCTCTGTGTATAACCTCCACCATAAATACTTTAAGTTGGACAAACTTGGGGGAGGAAGGTTTTTCCGTGGGGGCTTTAGGAGATGTTCCTTGGAGTTCAGCAACAGGCCATTTCAGGATTGAGATGATGCCTGGTCGAGGTTGCCATACCCATCCTGGTACCTTCTCTTGCTGCCTCTTTCCTGGTCTGATTTAACAATATCTATTTAAACCATTGAAATGTTGATTATTCTGTCATTCGGGGAACCTCAGCTCTCATCAGGAGAAGAATGAGATGATCATGTTGGTAGAAATTGAATAGTCTTAGGAAGATTGCAAGATGGCATTTCCATTGGAAAAGGGGAATTAGTTTAAAAATATACTGTCAAAATATGTTGTTCTAAATGCTGAGCTGATAGTTCCTTTGTTTGGCTTTGTTTCATGAATTCATGAATGTGTCATTAGGAAAAATTAGCAATGGATCAACTGTGGGCTGCCTTTGTCTAAATGGAAGAATATTTTGAGGAGCTCTTGGGGGAACTTTTTTGGGGGAGTAAACAGTCTTTCCTCCTTAAATATTATCTCTTCCATTGTGGATACTCATCAGAACTCCAGATCTATGAACTTTAGGTGTACATCTTCTGGGGAAGCATTATATATGAATGAAAGAAGTGGGATGCTTTCTTTTCTCTTTCCAGGTCACTCCTACCCCCATGCTCTTCCATCATTGTGTTGGTCTTTGTATTTGTTTTAGTTTTTTATTTTTTAAAAAAATTCAGAGACAGCTACTCCAGGAAACTGGCTGCATGACTTCTGTGTAAGATATTTGGGACCTCTTCTCTTGCCTGCCCCACCTCCCAACTCCAACACACCTCCTTAGCCTCTCTTAGTAACTTATTATGAATGTATCATTTACAAATTTAGAGCTTAAACTTATACTTGGCAGATAAGAGGTATTTAACAAATGTGATTGGATGAATAATTACACAGATCTGTGGTAGAACAAATAAATGAATAAATGGATTTGTGGTTTGAATGATGAATGAACGAATACATACATATATACATACATACATACATGAATCAGTCAATTCAATTCAATTCTATAAAAATTTATTGAGTGTCCTAGGTGCTAAGCATTCAAGGGCAACATTTTTTTTAAGTTTCTATCCTATAGTAGCTTACATTCTACTTCAGGGAAAGGAAGGGAAATTAATTGGAAGGGGAGAGGAAGACAAGGAAAGGAAGAGGAGAAGAGAGGGAAGAGAAAATATAAGAAAAGGAAAGAAAAGAATCCTTAAAGTAATCAGAGTGGAAGGTAGAAAGGATGTAAATGATGAAAGATCGAAGGGACCAAGATATTCAAGGACAGGAGATGGTGTATATTTTTTAAATTAAATTTTAGTTTAAGTTTCATATCCACAGAGGGGAGGGAAGGGAGGAAAAATAAGTGAAAGCATATATGGCTGAATAAATGAGCAAATGATTGAATGCACAGATAAATGAAGGCATGAATGAGTGAAAAATAGAATACACAAGTAAATGAATCAATAGGTGGATGGATGGATGGATGGATGGATGGATGGATGGACAAAAGAATGGATGATGAATGAATGAATGAAAACAGAATACACAAGTAAATGAATGCATGGATGGGTGGATGGATGGATAGATGCATGGATGAAAGAAAAAGAAAGAAAGAAAGAAAGAAAGAAAGAAAGAAAGAAAGAAAGAAAGAAAGAAAGAAAGAAAGAAAGAAAGAAAGAAAGAAAGAAAGAAAGAAAGAAAGAAAGAGAAAGAAAGGAAGGAAGGAAGGAAGGAAGGAAGGAAGGAAGGAAGGGAGGAAGGAAGGAAGGAAGGAAGAAAGAAAGAAGGAAAGAATGAATGAATGAATGAATGACTTTCAGGAAATGAATGAATTCTTCTAAAAGAAAGTAGATGACATGACCAAGAGTTCCAGAAATCCAAGAGGAAATTCAAGGAGTAGAGGGGAAAAGGTAGGGCTTTGAAAAGTCCACAAGACCCTGCAAGGAAGAACTGACTAGAAAGGAGTGGGAGAACCCCTAATGTGTGAACTGTCCACATAGCATTCCTAACATGCTGTACTCCTAGACCTCCTCAGATCTGTTAGGTTGATTGTTTTTACAGCAGCATGGCAGGAGTGGTCCCATCCCCATAAAGTTACAAGTGTGCCACATCCATCGGAGAACTGGGGCTGGATCAGAGTGACTGTGGGGAAGATTCTCTCACTGTAGGAACAAATTCTTTTTTTTTTTTTTTTTTGGTCATTCAGTCTACATGAATTGATTTAATTTTATTTTTGCTATTATTCTTTTTATGTTTGTTTGTTTGTTTATTTTAGTTCTCAACATTCATTTCCACAAAATTTTGAGTTCCAAATTTTCTCCCCAACTCTCCTCTCCCCCACCCCAAAACACCATGCATTGTGATTACCCCTTCCCCCAATCTGCCCTCCATTCTATTACACCCTACCCTTCCCTTATCCCCATCTTTTCTCTTTTCTTGTAGGGAAAGATATATTTCTATACCCCATCACCTGTATTTCTTATTTCCCAGTTGCATGTAAAAACAATTCTCAACATTCATTCCTAAAACTCTGAGTTCCAACTTCTCTCCCTTCCTCCCTACCAACCCATCTCCACTGAGAAGGCAAGCAATTCAATATTGGCTATATATGTCTAGTTTTGCAAAAGACTTCCATAATAGTCAGGTTGTGTAAGGCTAACTATATTTAGCTCCATCCTATCCTATCCCCCATTTATTCTATGCTCTCTTTTGACCTTTTGACTCCCCAAAAGTGTTTACTTCTAATTACACCCTCCTCCCATTTGCACTCCCTTCTATCATCCCCCATCCCATTTATCTCATTCTCCCCTACTTTCCTGTAGTGTAAGGTAGATTTTCATCCGAAATTGAAATGTGCATGTTATTCCCTCCTTAAACCAAATGTGATGAGAGTAAGCTTCACTTTTTCCCTCACACCTCCCTCATTTTCTGCTCCATTGAGTTTGCTTTCTTGTCTCTTTTATGAGAGATAGTTTGCCCCATTCCATTTCTCCCCTTTCCCTCCCAATATATTCCTCTCTCACATTTACATTTCATTTTTAGTTGTCATCTCTTCTTATTCAATTCACCCTGTGCTCTGTGTGTGTGCATGTGTGTGTGTTTGTGTGTGTGTGTGTGCATAATACCTCCAATTATCCAAATACTGAGAAAAGTCTCAAGAGTTATAAATATTACCTTTCCACATAGGAATGTAAACAGTTCAATTTCAGTATGTACCTTATGATTTCTGTTTCCTGTTTACCTTGTCATGATTCTCTTGATTCTTGTGTTAGAAAGTCAAATTTTGTATTCATCCCTGGTCTTTTCATCCAGAATTCTTGAAAGTCCTCTATTTCATTGAATGACCATTTTCCCCCTGACATATCTCAGTTTTGCTGTGTAGGTGATTCTTGGTTTTAATCTTAGTTCCTTTGAATTCTGGAATATCATATTCCAAGCCCTGTAATCCCTTAATGTAAAAACTAGATCTTGTGTTATCCTGATTGTATTTCCTCAGTACTCAGATTGTTTCTTTCTAGCTGCTTGCAATATTTTCTCCTTGACCTGGGAACTCTGGAATTTGGCTACAACATTCCTAGGAGTTGTTCTTCTCATATCTCTTTCAGGAGGTGACTGGTGAATTCCTTCAATATTTATTTTGCCCTCTGGCTCTAGAATATCAGCGCAGTTTTCCTTAATACTTTCAAGAAAGATAATGTCTAGGCTCTTTTTTAGATCATGGCTTTCAGGTAGTCCCATAATTTTTAAGTTGTCTCTCCTGGATCTATTTTCCAGGTCAGTTGTTTTTCCAATGAGATATTTCACGTTATTTTCTATTTTTTCATTCTTTGGGTTTTGTTTTGTAATTTCTTGGTTTCTCGTAAAGTCATTAGGTTCCATGTGTTCCACTCTAATTTTTAAAGAGCTATTTTCTTCAGTGAGCTTTTGAACCTCCTTTTTCATTTGGCTATTTCTCTTTTTAAAGCATTCTTCTCCTCATTGGCTTTTTGGACCTCTTTTGCCAATTGGGCTAGCCTATTTTTAAAGGTAGTATTTTTTTTCAGCATTTTTGGGTTTCCTTTAAGCAAGCTGTTGACTCACTTTTCATGATTTTCTGCATCATTCTATTTTCTATTCCCAGTTTTTCCTCCACCTCTCCTATTTGGTTTTCAAAATCCTTTTTCAACTCTCCCATGTCCTCAGAGCATTGCATATTTATTTTGAGGTTTTGGATGTAGAAGACTTTTATATCTTCCTCAAATGGTATGCATTGTTCTTCCTCATCCAAAAGGATGGAAGGAAATTCTTGTTTACCAAGAAAGTAACCTTGTATAGTTTTAGCTTTTTCCCTTTCTTGGGTATTTTCCCAGCCAGTTACTTGATTTTTGAGTCCTTTGTGAAGAGAAGGGTATACTATGGGGACCTGCAAGTTTTCAGTTCCTCCAAAGTGGCACAGTCAAGGTAGAGGAGTTTACTCCTCTCCTCGTCTAAGCTCTGCTCTGGGAGAACCCACAAGCACCCCTCTGCCCAGGATCTGTGAGTAGAATTCCTTCTCCCAGGCCTCCACCTGCTCCACCAATCACTGCTCCTCCTCACTCCAGGACTGCTCTTCAGGGCTGATATCCATATCAGGAACTCAATTCCCCTAGGGTCTTTAGGTGGAGGGCTCTAAAAATAGATGCTGCTACCACTGCCTAAGGCCAGGGCTAGGGGAGTACTCTGCTCCCTTCTCACCCAGGCAGAAGAGCTTTCTCACTGACCTTTGAGGCTGTCTCTGGCATTTGTGGGTTGAGGGACCTGGGAACCACATCTGCTGCCGGGGATTCTCCACCCCGAAGTCTGCTCTGGTCCTGTCCCTGCTGCACCTGCAACGTTGGGCTGTGCTCCACTCCAAACCCAGTGTGATAGCCTTCTCCTGTCAGTATTCCAGGCTGCCTTGGGCTGGAAATCTCTTTCACTGTTGTTTTTTGGCTTCTGCTGCTCTAGAATTTGTTTAGAGTCATTTTTTTGCAAATATTTCATGGGCTATGGGGAGCAGCTTCTACAGGTCAGTCCTTCTACTCCATCATCTTAGTTCCTCCCCCTGTAGGAATAAATTCTTAAACTCTTCCACCATCACTGCCCAACCAAGGTTACCTCCTCCATGAAGTTTTCCTTGATTCCTTCCAGCTAGAAAAATTTCATCTCTTCTCAGATTTCTCACATTATGTTCCTTGGACTTCTGCTTTATGCCAATTACTGACATATTAACATTACGGTGATTTGTCTGCATGTCTAATTTCTAAAGCTACATTGTGCACTCTCTGAGGGCAGGACTCACATTCCCAGTATTTAGCCTAGGCCCTGGATGGAGGCCAGGATTTGGAGTCAGGACGTGGGTTCATAGCCAGGCTCTACCACATCCTGGCTGCTTGACTTTGGACGTGTCCCATCTCCTTTCTCATCCTCACTTCCTGTCTCAGATCTGGGTAAAATTACCTAATGTCACCCCCACCCCCGCACACAATCCCCCACTCCCACTGCCAACCTGCCTCACAGGGAAATTATAAGGAAAATTCCTCGTAACAGTTCTAATGTCATAGTTTTGGATTTAACAAATTTTATCATCTTAAATCAAATAGTGATGAGGGATCAGGGAAGCTAACTGTTCAATTTTGTTTCTGAGTGTGGATGCCTCAGCCTCATCTGAAAGATGGTTCATTTTCATGAAAGACCTGGGAGGACAGCATCTTATCTCACATGTCACTCCTTTCCACAAAGACAGATTAGAGCCCTGAGTTTGCAGCTGTTTGGAGAACTCAACCAAATAATCATGTCATTTTCCTTAAAATCATGAAGACATCTCCAAGGAAGAAATCATAAACCATAGCCTGGGTGAGCCCTTATCCACCTGGGGCCCACACTGGGGAGGCTGGCCAAGAGGGGAACACGTCTGTTTGCTGGAGATATCCCCTGGCAGGGTCAGGAACTAATTGAGGAAGAGGCAGGATCTGTATCCAGATGGTAGGCAGGATGCCTTCCAAAAACTCCAAACCAAAGGACTTCCTACAGTGGGAGAGAAGGCCTTGTCCAAAATCTGCTTCCCTAAGTCCCTCCAATTCTTTCTTGTCCTTTGGATAGACGATGACTACTTGAGGAATCAGGCTAATAAATCCAAAACTCTCTTCCTTTTCTCCAACCTAGAGAAAACCATCCTCTGGCTTCCATAGGTACTATGACCCTCCCTTTTGTCACTGGCCCCCAGCAGGATAGGGCCTTGTGCTCTAGACAGAAGGCTCCCTTCTGAAAGACCAGATCACCACAGTGATTTCATTTGTGAGCCTTTGTCTGGTCCTTCCTTTCCTGGGGCAGCAGGAGAGAAAGAAGGGTGAGAAGGCAGGCAGGGGTCTATGGGGCTCAGACCCTGGCAGAGAAGCGGAGGTTCAGAGCTGTTATGGACACAGCATGTGTGTGGTTGGCCTTTCTGGCTTCTGAATGCTTTCCTTTACCTCTGGTGCCAGAAGATAAAGAAAGGTGACCTTGGCCTCTCCAGTTGTTAAGAAAATTGACTTAGCTCTGTGGGAGCTGCTGCTTCTCTCTCTAGGACTGGATGGATGGGGCAGACCCTTTAATCTCTTCCCTCCCTCGCTGCTTGACCCTTGTTTTCATCTCCTTTTCTCCCCCTTTCTCCCTTGGAATCAAAAATAACAGAGAAAGAAAGAGTGGGAAAGTATAAATCACAAACCCTATGTAAATATGAGAGTTGTTACTAGCAAGCACATTACTTTTGTCATCATCATCATCATCATCATCATCATCATCATCATCATCATCATCATCATCATCATGTCATCCCTTCATTTGCTGGATGGCAGAAGTTAAGCCCTGTGGGGTGACTTGCACACAGTAAAGAGCCTCTTAGCGATAGGAGAGAACCCTGAGCCCAGGTCTGCTAACCCATAGTCAGGGGATTTTAATGGAGAAAGCTGAAAAGTCTGGGTTTTTATCATTTATTTTTTTCACTCTGCCTCAGTGTCTGAGCATTAGATTTCATCCAGTCAATATGTTCTTTAGTTACCTTTCTCCACCTGTTTCTATGCGAGTTGGGAAGCCCAATAATCATGTTTGGTAGAATTATGGGTGCAATAAGAATAAACAATGGGGCAGCTAAGTTGCACTGCAGTGGATATAGTGCTGAACCTGGAGTCAGGAAGACTTGAGTTCAAATCTGATCTCAAACACTTACTGGCTAGCTGTGTGATCCTGGGGATGTCACTTAACCCTGTTTGCCTCAGTTACCTCATCTATAAAATGAGCTGAAGAAAGAATCTCCAGAATCTCTACCAAGGAAACCTCAAATAAGGTAACAAAGAGTCATACATGACTGAAAGGATTGAACAACAAAAAAGAGTAAACAAACTCTGAGTGACAGCCAAATGGACTGTCATTGGTGTAAAGAGGATGAACTCGTACCCATTTTGTAACATCTGCTCTGAAACTTTTTTGATTCTTTCTGCATTCTTGGCCAAATCCTTGATGGGGAAGGCTGCCACATATGTTTACATCTGAAAAAATGGGACGTTTCTTATTACAACACTCCTTTAATGGGATAGCATTATTTTAGAGGTAGAGAAAGTGAATCCTGATGTAAGCAAGCAATTATTCCAGGATGAGTGGATGGTTTTTCATCACCAGCTGCTATCCCCTACAGCATACTGCATCTAGCCTTTCAAGGCTGTGGTGTTGGGAGAGGGAGAGGGGGGGAGAGACAGAGACAGAGACAGAGAGACAGAGAGACAGAGACAGAGAGAGAGACAGAGAGAGAGAGAGAGAGAGAGAGAGAGAGAGAGAGAGAGAGAGAGAGAGAGAGAGAGAGAGAGATGGGAAATCAAGGGTTTTTCTAGGCCTTTCTGAGCTTAAAAGGCCAATGTTTGTGAGTCTCAATGTTGGAAGAGAGCCCAGAGACCTTCACATCTAACCTGTACCTGAACTGAGATCAATTCCTTTTATAATGTGTTGGACCAAGGATCATACAGCCTCTGTTTCAAGGCCTCCAGTGAAGGGAAGCCCATTAATTCTCAAGGTAACCTTTTCCACTGTAAATATGAGGAATGTTTTAAGTTGAGCCTCAGTTTTCATCTTCTCACCTCCCCCTGCCCTCTGAGGCCAAAGAAAACAAGACTCCATCTTTGATCTAATAGTATTCCTTCAGATATTTGGAGAAAGGGAAATCCAGTCCCTTCTTAGTGATCTCTTCTGTAGATTGAGGCAAGAGTTATCACTGCCCACAATGGATGCTCCGGTTGCCTCTTCATCCTGATCATATCCCCATGCTCTGCCCTTAGTGTGCTTACAGTCTTGGTGTCCCACTTCTCCCTCCAAGGTCATCAAACCAGATTCCAGTTTGGGACATTGGGCAGGTCAGTTGTAAGGTCATCCCCCACTCGCCAAAATCCTTTCTGGAGAGAAATAGCTTTACTAACTGGCTTGACCTTAGGTCCTTCAAATTTTCAGGGGCCCTTAACTTTTATGTGGTTCATGGCCCCCTTTGTCATTTACTGTGGGTCCCTTCTCATCTTTCTATATACATAAAGCACCCAGGCAGGAGCTGAGCAAATCTCTTGGAGAGACCCCCTCTGAGGACTTCAGGGCAGAGGTGCAGGATGGCACCTCAGCAAGCCACAATCACCTGTTGAAAACAGCATCCATGGACCCACAAGAAAGATGAGTTCAGCTCTGGCAGCAAGACATAGATGAGCTCATTTCCCCTTAGCCAAAGAACTCTGCTTTTCCTCAGCCCTTACAAAAGAAAGATAGAGCCTGAGCATCAAAGCCAGACAGGCATAAATACTTCAGAGTGCCCCCAACCAAGCAGCTGTTTCCACTGGGAACTGGGAAGGTAGGGATGGCAGATGGTGCTGTCCCTTGGAGTTCTTAAAAATGAGTGAAGAATACACGGAAAGAAAAAAATAGATGCATACAGAGAATGGAAGAGAATGAATGAGAGAGTGATCACAATCAGTCAATCAACAAACATTTATTTTATTTATTTTTAAAATTTATTTATTTTAAGCTTTCAACATTCATTTCCTCAAAATTTTGAGTTCCAAATTTTCTCCCCATCTCTCTTCTCCCCCCACCCCAAAATGCCTTGCGTTCTGATTGTCCCTTTCACCAATGTGCCCTCCCTACTAACACCCCTTCCTTTCCTTATCCCCATCTTCTCTCTTGTCCTATAGGGCAAGATAAATTTCTATACTCCATTGCCTGTATTTCTTATGTCCCAGTTGTACGCAAAAACAATTCTCAACATGTGTTCCTAAAACGCTGAGTTCCAACTTCTCTTCCTTCCTCCCTCACCACCCATCCACACCGAGAAGGCCAGCAATTCAACATAGGTTATAAATGTGCAGTTTTGTAAATGACTTTCATAATAGTTATGTTGTTTAAGACTAACTACATTTCCCTCCAACCTATCCTGTCCCCCATTTCTTCTATTCTCTTTTGACCTTGTCTCTCCCCAAGAGAGTTTACTTCTAATTGCTCCAATTTCCCCCTTCCTTCATCCCCCCCCACCCTTCTTGTCCCCTTCTCCCCTACTTTCATGTAGTATGAGATAGATTTTCATGCCAAATTGAGTGTGCATGTTATTCCTTCCTTGAGCCAAAGGTGATGAGAGTAAGCTTCACTTTTTCCCTCTCTCCTCCCCCCATTTCTCCTCCATTACAGAAGCTTTTTCTTGCCTCTTCTATGAGAGATAGTTTACCCCATTCTATTTCTCCCTTTCTCCTCCCAATATATTCCTGTCTCATCCCTTACTTTTATTTTTTAGATACATTCCCTTCCTATTCAACTCACCTTGTGCTCTCTCTCTCTCTCTCTCTCTCTCTCTCTCTCTCTCTCTCTCTCTCTCTCTCTCTCTCTCTCTCTCTCTCTCTCTCTCTCTCTCTCTTTCTCTCTCTCTCCATATACATATATATATGTGTGTATATGTCTGTGTGTGTAATCCCTCTAACTACCCAGATACTGAGAAAAGTTTTGAATTACAAATATTATCTTTCCGTGTAGGAATGAAAACAGTTCAACTTTAGTAAGTCCCTTGTGATTTTTCTTTCCTGTTTACCTTTTCATGCTTCTCTTGATTCTTGTCTTGGGAAGTTAAATTTTCTTTTCAGCTCTGGTCTTCTCATCAAGAATACTTGAAAGTCCTCTATTTCACTGAATGAGCATTTTTTCCCCTGAAATATTATACCCAGCAATTATATTTGCTGGGTATGTGATTCTTACTTTTAATCCTAGTTCTTTTGACTACTAGAATATCATATTCCAAACCCTTCAGTACCTTAATGTAGACGCTGCCAGATCTTCTGTCATCCTGATTGTATTTCCTCAATACTTGAATTGTTTCTTTCTAGCTGCTTGCAATATTTTCTCTTTGACCTGGGAACACTGGAATTTGTCTACAATATTCCTAGGAGTTTCTCTTTTTGTATCTCCTTCAGGAAGTGATTGCTGGATTCTTTCAATATTTATTTTGTCCTCTGATTCTAGAATATCAGGTCAGTTTTCCCAGATAATTATGTGAAAGATGATGTCTAGGCTCTTTTTAGATCATGGCCTTCAGGTAGTCCCATAATTTTTAAGTTGTCTGTCCTGGACAACAAGGTATTTCACATTATCTTCCATTTTTTCATTCTTTTACTTTTGTTTTGTAATTTTTTGATTTCTCATAAAGTCATTAACTTCTATCTGTTCCATTCTAATTTTTAAAAAAATTTTCCTTCAGTAAACTTTTGAACCTTCTTTTACATTTGGTTAATTCTGCTTTTTAATTTTTACTTTTTTTACTAGTTTTTTTAATTAATTTATTTTACTTTTAACATTCATTTTCACAAAATTTTGGGTTCCAAATTTTCTCCCCATTTGTCCCCTTCCCCACCCCAAAACATCGAGCATTCTGATTACCCCTATCACCAATCTGCCCTCTCTTCTATCATCCCTCCCTTTCCTTGTCCCCATCTTCTCTTTTGTCCTGTAGGGCCAGATAACTTTCAATACCCCATTACCTGTATTTCTTATTTCCTAGTAGCAAGAACAGTACTCGACAGTTGTTCCTAAAACTTTGTGTTCCAACTTCTCTTCATCCCTCCCTTTCCACACATTCCCTTTGGGAAGGCAAGCAATTCTGTATAGGCCATATCTGTGTAACTTTGCAAATGACTTCCATGATAGTCATGTGGTGTAAGACTAACTCTATTTCCCTCGATCCTATCCTGACCCCCATTGCTTCTATTGTCTCTTTGGATCCTGTCCCTCCCCAAGAGTGTTGACTTCAAATTGCTCCCTCTTGCCACTGCCCTACCTTCCATCATCCCCTACCCCCGCTTATCCCCTTCTCCCCCACTTTCCTGTATTGCAAGATAGGCTTTCATACCAAAATGAGTGTGCATTTTATTCCTTCCTTTAGTGGAATGTGATGAGAATAAACTTCATGTTTTTCTCTCACCTCCCCTCTTTTTCCCTCCACTAAAAAGTCTTTTACCTGTCTCTTTTATGAGAGATAATTTGCCCCATTCCATTTATTCCTTTCTCCTCCCAATACATTTCTCTCTGACCCCTTAATTTCATTTGTTTAAGATATGATCCCATCCTATTCAATTCACTCTGTGCTCTCTTTCTGTGTCTGTGCGTGCGTGTGCATGTCTGTGTGTGTGTATGTAATCTCATCCACCACCCAGATACTGAAAAGTTTCAAGAGTTTCAAATATTGTCTTTCCATGTAGGAATGTAAACAGTTCAACTTTAGTAAAGTCCCTTATGACTTCTCTTTGCTCTTTACCTTCTCATGCTTCTCTTCATTCTTGTGTTTGAAAGTCAAATTTTCTTTTCAGCTCTGGTCTTTTCATCAAGAATGCTTGAAAGTCCTCTATTTCATTGAAAGACCATTTTTTCCCCTGAAGTATTATACTCAGTTTTGCTGGGTAGGCGATTCTTGGTTTTAGTCCTACTTCCTTTGGCTTCTGGAATATCATATTCCACACCCTTCGATCCCTTAATGTAGAAGCTGCTAGATCTTGTGTTATCCTGATTGTATTCCCACAATACTTGAATTGTTTCTTTCTAGCTGCTTGCAATATTTTCTCCTTGACCAGGGAACTCTGGAATTTGGCCACAATGTTCCTAGGACTTTCTCTTTTTGGATCTCTTTCAGGCAGTGATGGGTGGATTCCTTGAATACTTATTTTGTGCTCTGCTTCTAGAATCTCAGGGCAGTTTTCCTTGATAATTTCATGAAAGATGATGTCTAGGCTCTTTTTTGGATCATGGCTTTCAGGTAGTCCCATAATTTTTAAATTGTCTCTCCTGGATCTATTTTCCAGCTCAGTTGTTTTTCCAATGAGATATTTCACATTATCTTTCATTTTTTCATTTCTTTGGTTTTGTTTTGTGATTTCTTGGTTTCTCATAAAGTCGTTGGCCTCCATCTGTTCCATTCTAATTTTGAAAGAACTATTTTCTTCAGTGAGCTTTTGAACCTCCTTTTCCATTTGGCTAATTCTGCTTTTGAAAGCATTCTTTTCCTCATTGGCTTTTTGAACCTTTTTTGCCAATTGAGTTAGCCTATTTTTCAAGGTGATATTTTCTTCAGCATTTTTTGGGGTCTCCTTCAGCAAGGTGTTGACCTGCTTTTCATGCTTTTCTTGCCTCTCTCTCATTTCTCTTCCCAGTTTTTCCTCCACCTCTCTAAGTTGATTTTCAAAATCTTTTTTGAGCTCTTCCATGGCCTGAGCCCATTGAATATTTATTCTGGTTGTTTGGGATACAGAAGCCTTGACTTCTGTGTCTTTCCTTAATGGTAAGCCTTGTTCTTCCTCATCTGAAAGTAAGGGAGGAGATATCTGTTCACCAAGAAAGTAACCTTCTATGGTCTTATTTTTTTCCCCTTTTCTGGGCATTTTCCCAGCCAGTGACTTGACTTCTGAGCTTTCTCTTCACACCCACCGCACCTCCAGATCTGCCCAGCCAGCAATTGGGGTTTGAGATTCAAATACTGCTTCCCAGCCTTAGGACTTTCAATGGAGGCAGGGCTGCTATTCAGTGTGAGATTAAGTTCAGGTGCTCAGGTAGGGGCAGGGCCGCCACACAGGGCTCAGTTCCCTCAGGGGTTTTATGGGGAGACCTTCAACAATGGATCCAAGCTCCTGCCTGCTTTGGGAGCCCTTGTCTGCTGCTGGCTCTTCTGCTGCCTCCCAAGGGAACCTGAGTTATGGGCACACCCTGCTCCTCTCTCAGCCAGACAGAAAGACTCTCTCACTGACCTTTGTGCCTGTGAGTAGAGGGACCTGCATGGCTGCTGGAGATTCTGTCCCTGAAGCCTGCTCAGATCTACTCCTCTCGGTGCCACACGGCCAAGGCAGGACTGCGCTTTGCTCCGGGTCCAGTGCACGACGGACCATTTGCATCTGTTTTTCAGGTCTCTCTGGAACAGAAATCTCCTCCACTCCGTTGTTCTGTGGCTTCTGCTGCTCCAGAATTTGTTGGGAGTTCTTCTTTACAGGTATTTTGTGGGCTGTGGGTTTGGAGCTAGCATATGTGTATCTTTCTACTCCGCCATCTTGGCTCCTCCCCGCTTAATTCTGCTTTTTAAAGCATTCTTCTCTTCATTGGCATTTTGGACCTCTTCTGCCAATTGAGTTATCCTGTTTATAAAGATGTTATTTTCTTCAGTATTTTTTGGGTCTCCTTTAGCAAACTGTTGACTTGCTTTTCATGATTTTCTTGCATCTCTCTCATTTCTATTCCCAGTTTTTCCTCCACCTCTCTAACTTGGTTTTCAAAATCCTTTTTGAGCTCTTCCATGGCCTGAGACCATTGCATATTTAATTTGGTAGTTTTGGATGTGGAAGTGTTGACTTTTATGTCTTTCCCTGATGGTAAGCATTGTTCTTCCTCATCCAAAAGGATGGGAGAGAATACCTGTTCACCAAAAAAATAACTTTTTTTCCCCCTTTTTTGGGCATTTTCCCAACCAACTCCTTGACTTTTGGATCCTTTATCAAGAGTAGTGTATACTCTGGGGATCTGTAAATTCTCAGTTCTTCCAAGGTGGCACAATTCAGGGAGAGGAGTTTACTCCCTGGCCTGGCCTGTGGCTGAGATTCAGATCAGCCGCTCAATTCCCCCAGGGCTTTAGGTGGGGTCAGGGCCACTACTCAGGGCTGAGGTTCATATCACCTGCTCAGTTTCCCCAGACGCTTTAAGCTGAGTGCTGCAACAAGGAACAATGGATGCTGGCTGCTGCTTGCTGCCTCTGGGCTACCTGCTACTGCTGCTGCTGCTGTCACCTGGGGCCAGGGCTATGAGAGGACCTTGCTTCCTGAGGTGAAAAAACCCTCTCACTGACCTTTGAAGCTGCCTCTGGCGTTTGTGGGTTGGAGGTGGGGTCTCAGAACCTCCACTGCTGCTGGTGCTGGGGATTTCACCCCTGAGGCCTGCTCCTGCCCTGCTCCTCCTGGCCCTGGGGAGCCAAGGCAGGGCTGTCATCTACTCCATGTCCAATATGACAGACCTTTCCTGTTGGCCTTCCAGGTCACCCTGGACTGGAAATCTCCTCCATTCCTTTGTTTTGTGGCTTCTGCTGCTCTAGAATTTGTTGAGAGTCTTTTTTTACAGTTATTTTATGGGCTGTGGGAGAAGAGCTAGAGTATGTGCTTCTTTCTGCTTTGCCATCTTGGCTCCACCACTTTCAACAAGCATTTATTAAGCACCTGCTATGAAGTCAGCACTGCACGCAGTAGTGGGAACACAATAGCATGTGCAAATAGTCCTTGCAAGTTACACCCACCCTGTTACTGTGCATTCATCTTGCATCAATACCACAGTTATTTATCGGTGGACATGATATCCTTACCAATAAATTTTAAGCTCTTTGCGGGCAGGCACTGTCACTTTTGTCTCGTTTCTGTTGACTCAGTACCTAGCAGAGTGGCTGGCATACAGTAGGTGCCTAATAAATGCTTGTTGAATGAATACTTGCTAAGACATGGCCTGATAAGTGTGAAGAATGGACAGCAGGAACTGACACTTGTGTCATCCTAGACACCCACCCTACCCTTTATTAATCAGTCCTTCCTTGATTTCTGCCTGTGTTTGTGGCCCACTCTATGTCACTGGCCCCATTTTGTCACTGTCCTCCTGCTGCCTTGACCTCATCATCTTTCAAAATACGAAGATATAAGGAAGGAGACAAACTTTCTGAAATCACCTTTCCTTGCCTTCTCATTAAGGAGCTTGAAACTGAGCAGATGGTCAGCCCCATTAAAGGAAGAGCCTTCTTTAAAAGTTAGTTATTTATCCACCACTGAATGTCTTCAGAGGCCAGATGGTTACTAGTCAAGAGTGTTGTGGAGGATAGATTCCTTCCCATGTGAGAAGGCTTGGTTAGGTGGACCCTTCCTCTTCTGGGATCCTTTACTATAATAGGCTCACAAGACCATAGATCTAGATTTTCAAGGGTGCTCAGACAGCATCTACACCAACTCTTCATTTCCTAGATGAGGAAATTGTGGTCTAAAGAATGAAGTCATGTGTAAGTATGAGTTACATGAGTAAGCAGTAGTTGGCAGAGCTGACATTCCAAGCCTGCTCCCTTTACATCACATCTTGCACTGGTTCCAAATACCAGGCTGTCTATGACAATGCCTCCCTCCAGTGAATTTTAATCTTTCCTCTCAGCATCACTCAATTTAACATTTATGTTCATGCTTGCTTGCATTTTATGCTAACTCATTGGTCTGTGCATTTGTGTACGTGGATGCATGTGTGTTTCTTTTGTTTTACATCTCATTCATTTCTGAATATACCTGCTCATACCACTCTCATCATTCATCTCCATACCCTTGTCCCCCAGCCTGGAATGGTCTCACTCTTCTACTCTATCTCATTGAGTTCCTAACTTCCTTCAAGGTTCAGATCCAGTGCCATCTTCCACACTAAGACTGTTCTCATCCTCCTCCCCAGTGATTTGGCCTCTCTCCAGGACCTTGAAATGACTTTGTCCATTATTTGTGCATATTTCCTGTCTTTCTAGTGTTTCCCCCAATAAAATGTAATCCCCTTGAGGGCAGGACTGTTTTGTCTTTCTAGTTAGTCATATTAGGTGCTCCATCTATGGCTGTTGAATTGTTAGATTGAGTTGCTGGACACCTCCAGTTGTTAGGAAGTGTGTCCTTAGACAGGGTGGGGGTGAGTTAATGACTTGATGGCAAAGGAGATATGGGGGAAAGAGTATGGTGTCTGGAGGCACAGGAGGTCTTTCCAGAGTTATGCCTATTGACTGTGGTATTCATGTAAAGGGGATTCGTCTGACTTCCTCATGAAGCAGCACTCAGAACCAACTCTCCCTCCTGGCGCTCCCCACCCACACCCACACACATGCCTTGCTGGTTTTGGGTGACACATTTTCCTATGAGCATGGAGATGTCACAAGCAAGCTCTAGGCTGAAAGATTCTTCCAGAATGATAGTTCTAACTCCTAGACATGCAATTAAGGAGCTAGTGGATTCTGGACCTAACATTCTTGTCCTTTGAGAATCGTTCTGATGGTTTCCTTTGTGTGACTCTCACTCATCTGTTCTTTAACAAAGCACACTGCTCAAAGTGGGCCTGCAGCCATCAAAGAGAGTGTTGGGTATGATTGTTGATCTGCTTAGGTGGACAGGCCAGGGCTTCTGGGATAGGACAGTTGGCAAGCTCTCTGACCTAGCAGAGGGATTCAAAAAGAGTGAAAGAAGAAAACTTCTCATGGGGCTGGCAGCATCAACAGTGAAGAGAAAACTTCATTGGAGGTCATAAGACCTAGTTTCAAATCCTGATCTACTCTTGATGACTTGGGGGAACTTGGTCGAGTAACAACCTGTCTAGGACTCAGTTTCCAAATCATTTACATGAGGGACATGGACCAGATGACCTCTATCAACTCTCTAAAGGCTAAATCTATATGACCATGATCCCTCTTGCTATGTTTTGTCCCTTTTGTATCTGAAAAAACAAATAAAAATAAACAATTTCCTCTGTGCCGAGCCATATCCTGATTGCTGATAAAGACAGAAATTTAAATAACTCAGGGCCCCTGTACTGAAGGGTCTCAAAGCCAAAAGGCAAGAGAACTTCATCACAACCATTATTATTTCATGCTAATTCCATGAATGAAGAGCAAAAGAGAGTGTTGGGGGAGGATCCAAAGAAGAAAAGATTGTTCCTCACTAGGTGGAAGGGTAGGGAAGAGAAAGGATCACTTTTCTTCCTTGAAGAAAAATATAAGGATTTAGAAAGGAAGAAGTGCATTTTAGGCATCCAAGAAAACTGCAAATGCATAAGGGCCTGAGAACAAGAAGTAGTCCATTTTTTCTGGGAATACAGAGGGTGTAAAGTGAAATAATCAGGATTTAAAGCAGGTTGGAGCCAGTCACCAGACTGTGCTGTCCTTTAAACATTTTATGGAATATATGTTATCCTAGAGGGAAGGGGAGCCACTGAAGACTGCAGAGTAGGGGAACCACGCAGTCAGACCTGTGTGTGAGAGGAACTAATTTGGTTGGACCATGGAGACCGAAGCATTGAAGGGAGGAGAAACTGGGAGCAGGGAGTTAGATTTTCTAGTGGCCCATAGGAAAGGTGATGAGAATCTGAATTAATTTCTCACATTTTTTACACTATTTGAAGGCTTGCGAAATACCAGAATGCCTTATATACACTATTCAGCAATGGCTGCATGAAGAGGCAGGGAAGGATTTGTGTGTGTGTGTATGTGTGTGTGTGTGTGTGTGTGTGTGTGTGTGTGTGTGAGAGAGAGAGAGAGAGAGAGAGAGAGAGAGAGAGAGAGAGAGAGAGAGAGAGAGAGAGAGAGAGAGAGAGAGAGGTGGGGAATGATGGAGGCAAAATCCACAGAACTTGTTGATTGATTGTGTATTCCTGATAAAGGGTGACTCAGACATTATGAACATGGACAACTGGAAGGAGGATAATGCCTTGAAGTGCAAGGAAAGGGTGGTTTGGGGGAGAGGGAATAAGTTCTCTGTCAGAAATGTTGACTTAGAGCTGATGATGGTGGGGAGCCTCAGGAGACAGTTAATGATTTGAGACAGAAGCTCAGACTGGAGATTAGTTATATATACATAGACATCAGAGATTTGTGATAAAATGGTACTTGAACCTATAGGGCCAAGTGAGATCACCAATGGCAAGGATGTAAGAAGAGAAAAGAGACTCCAAGCCAGAGCCTGATATGTAAAGTGAGAGGATCAGACTACATTATTACTTTATTACCATTATTACATTATTATTTTATTACCATTATTACATTATTACCAAACATTATTACTACGGGGAAAAGCATAAGAGAGAACTAATTTTGGATTCGGAGTACCTAGGTTCAAACCATACCCCTCTTGCTTACCAATAAGTAAGCCATTTATCTTCCCTAGGCCTCAGTTTTCTCTTTTGCAAAGATATAGTTGAACCAGCTGGCAACCGTGGTCCCTTCAACCTTTAGATCTGAAATTTGGGAATTTTATAAAATGTTCTGATGGTTTACTTGGGAAGCTAAGGAGAGGAAGACAGTTCCTGATCAGGCCAAGTGGGAAAGTTTGGGGTGGGATAGAAATATGAGGTTCTATGATTTCCAAACAGATTCACTGACCTTTCCCCTTCTGAAATTTCTCATTTTCTTGTTTAATTGGAGTACATTGTGTGGGCTGGAGACCAGTGATTTCCATGAGAAAGTGATGAAAGGCAAGAGACATAAATGCAAATGAGAAGAGAAAGAATGTTAGGGGCTGTGGTGCCATCAAGAAACACTGGCCTGTACAGAATCATCAATATGCAGAATAGCAAGCAGGGAAAGATTACAGAGTGGAATGCTCTAGATTCAATCAAGAAACAATTAGATGAAAATCTGCCAAGCTGGAGTAGGGAAGAGAAATGAGCTTCAATGGGCTGATTGTCAACAGTATCTGAGAACCTGAGTCAGGCAATTCTTTCTGTCTCTCTCTGTTTCTTTCTTACTCTGTCTGTATCTCTGTGTCTCTCTCTATCTGTCTGTCTCCCCTCTCTGCCTCTCTTTGTCTCCCTTTATTTATTTCTATCTCTCTGTCTCAGTTTTTCTATCTTTGTCTGTCTGTCTGTGTGAGTCTCTCTCTCTCTCTGTCTCTTTCTCTCTCTGTCTGTCTCTGTCTCTCTCATGAAAGGGAGTATCTAGCGGGCCTGCCTGACACCTCCTAGTAAAGTCACACTCTGGTGATGCAATGAACCTGGTTTCTAAAAGGTTGTGTCAATAATTTAATCAAGAAGCATCAGCTGGTGTGCTACAAAGAGACAAAAGTATCGTGGCTGTCCTCAAAGAGCTCCCATTTGAAGGGGGAGAACAACATGCAAACAGGCACATCTAAGATGCAGAGAGAAGATGAAAAGTGACTCACGTTGCATAGAAAATGTGTGATTCTCCGAAGATCCTTCGAATCTCAGAACTGGAGGGGTCAAACCTCTGCCAGAGGAACAATACCTTCTATCACATTTCTGACAAGCCTTACCTCCAGTCACAAGGACCTCACTCCCTGCCACGGCAACACAGTCACGTTGTTCAGCTTAGATGATAGCTTTGTGAATACATCCATATGTGAAAATACATTGTATAAAGATCAAGAGAAATAAAAACTTCTTTGTAGGCCATGTCAGGAGACTTTGAACAGGGAAGGGAAGAGCTGAGAGGGACTTTAGAACATAGACTCATAGTAGCTACCAGTTGAAGCTTAGAAGTGAATTGTTTCTTAAGAAAAATAATATTTCAGGCATTTTTTAAACCCTTTTACCAGTAGCCAAGGTGTTCCTAACTCCCATCTGTTAACAGGATGAACCTGCAAGTGTAACTTGCTGTAGCCCAGAACATTTTAATCTCACCTCCCACTCTGCCCTCCAATCCTCCAGATGCCTCATCTGTCAAACCAATGGAGATCTGGTCAGAGCAGCTGTCAGGCACTGCTGGGGCATCTTTGTGCCTTTCTCTGAACTTTCCTTAGTCTGAGTCATTATTAGGCTAATGATGTCTTAGGAACCTCCTAACCTTGAGATTCCATGATTCTGTACCTCTTCAAGGATGCTAATCCTACCACCCAAGTGGATTCTGTGGTTGTTGACAACAAAAGCAGACTGTCAAGGAAGCACCATGATGGGCAACAGAATGTTTCTTCTCAAAATTGTCAAGGACTAGTGAAAGGAAGAAGGAGAAATCCAGCATGACCAGAGGCACATTTCAAGAGGACGTTTGTCATCTTACCAGCCGACGTTTGTTCAGTGCCTTGTGTGTTAATTGAAGATTCTCTCATTTAACCCACTGCAAAAAAGGTTAAATTTAAATATTTGAGTATAATTTAAGTATTGAAGAATATAAGTATAATTTAAGTATCATTTACTTGATACACATTTATTTAGTCTGCATATTACATATGGTCTTACTAGGCAGTGTAAGTAAAAGCTATCTTTGCCCTCTTGCGCTTATTGGTGTGGCAAGAAACTCTTCCAAATCCAGCCCAGCTAACTCTGCAGGGAGGGGCCCATCATCAGACAAAAGCAGTAGGTTGAAGTTCTCAGCCACAGAATCACGGACTAAGCTAAAAAAGGGTTAGTACTCAAAGTGAGATGATGAGAAGACCCACACCAGTAAAGGTGTTAGTGCGGGAAGTATTCAAGTCCTTCTCTGCCTCTTATGAGCTTATACCACAGACCAAATCAATCACCAGATACGGATCTCCAAATAGATCTCAAGGGTTCTATATGAAAGGGGATTAGAATGGAGTGGATGAAGAAGCAAAAGCCCTGGGATCAGTATGGTACATTGAAAGAATGGATGGATGAATGAATTAAAAAATGCTTACCATGTGCCAAGCACAAACTCTCTTAGGATGCAATGCCCTGGCTGCAAGGAATTGACTTTGGTTTAGAAGGATGGTAAATGTGGTCAAGAAGGAGTAGATATTTGTTAAAGGAACTTAGCACAGCACCTGGCACATAATGGGCACTATAAAAGTGGTTATTTCCCTGATAATGGTTCATGGTCACATAATTAGAAGGTGAGGGTGGCAAGACAATTAGTAAGGCTATGGATGAAATGGTCAAAGACTGGAGGGAGATGTGAGGGACCTTTCTGAAATAATGATCTAGCAGAGTTTGTCACTAATCAGGACTGACAACCTCATCCCAAGAATTCTGAAGATGAAAGAAAGAAAGGAAAGAAAGGATCTTGACTGTGCAGAGGATCAGGATTCAAATGCTGACTCTGCCACTTACAACCTAATCATGCCTCCTCACTAATCCTGACATTTCTTTTCTGTAAACTGACCCTGTTGGACTTGATGACCTTGGATATGCATTCTGTCTCTCTTTCAGGCTCCTCTGTTTAAGTTCCTGGTTTGTCACCTACTAATGATGTGGCTGCTCTGTCGCTGAGTCTGGTGGGGAAATAGAAATAATTATGTTAACTCTTGTAGTGTATACCTTGGTTCCCTCATATGGTCCTGGGCCAGGGAAGTGCAAGCTCTAGAAGGTCCTGCCAGAGAGGAAAGGTTCTGAGGACAGGCCCAGAGATGGACCAAGGGCAGTGTGGCAGCCACTAGGAGATGATCTTGGGATGGGAGAGGGGCATGAGAAATCATATATCAATCAGTCTGAGGAGGAAGGAGTTGCTCCCTTCATCAGGGGACTTAGTGACCACTCAGATGCAATCATAATGCCTCAAAATACTGTATTGTTGATCACTTCAATGAACCAATCAGTGTTATTATGCACCTTCTGTATGCCAAGTAACCGGGTAGACCCTGGGAAACCAAAGCCAAAAATGAAACTTCCCTTTCCCTCAAAGAGTTTCCATTCCATCCATCAGGGAAGACAAGACATACATGTATAGGATTGTGTGAAACACATCCCAAATAAAGAAAACGTGACACTGGGGGAAGGGCATGATAGCTCACAGAATCATGAAAGGTCCTACAGAAGTTATACATGATCTGAATAGGGAGTCTTAGAGGAAGAGGAAAGGAAGGAGAGAATGCCAGGGGGCGCCACAGTTTGTGCAAAGGTCGAGAGAGAGGAGAAGGAATGGTATATATGAGGTATATATGAGGAACAGAAAGAAGACATGTTTGTTTGGATCAAATAGGGCCTATATTAATCACTCAATCCTCAAGCATTTATTAATCACCCATCATAATCACCCATCTAAACACTGGGGATACAAATGTGATAGATGATACAATCTCTGCTCTTAAAGGGATAACATACATAATACATATGCACATGCATATATGCATACATATACATATACTTTGTGTATATACAAAATATGTATAAAGAGGATAAATACAAATGAATACAAAGGAGTTGAACACAATATATTTTCTCCTGTAGCACTAGCCACTGGCTAGGGGCAATCAGGAATCAAAGGCTTTATGGAGAAGGTGGCACCTGAACTGAGTCACGAAGGAAGAGGGCAATTCTAAAAGCCCAAGGTGAGGAGGGAGAAAATTCCAGATGTGTGTGTGGGGCGATGGCAAAGCTGTGGAGATAGGAGATGGAGTGTCACATGTGAGGAACAGAAAAGGAACCAATGTAGCTGGATGGCAGAACACAGAAGTGAAGTAATAAGGTGATTTGGGGCCATGGTGAAAAGTCCTTGAAAAGCTTACAGGAAATGGTGTATTTTATCCTATGGGCAATAGAGAGCTATGAGAGCTGAGTAAAAGAGGTACGTGGTCAGATCTGTGCTTAAGGGAAATTGCTTTATCAGCACTATATGGGATGGATTGAAGTGGGGAGAGACTTGAGGTAAAGAGACAAATTAAGAAGCTATTGTGATAATCTAGGCAAGATGTGAAGAGTTCCCCAACTCAGGTGGTGTGTGTGTGTGTGTGTGTGTGTGTGTGTGTGTGTGTGTGTGTGTGTGTGTGTGTGTGAATATGCACGTATTTGCACAAATAGGAATTGTTTGTGAGAGGCTCTGAAGGTAAACATGGCACGAATGAGCAACCAATTGGTTATGTGAGATGATAGGAGAGGAGGAATCCAGGAGGAAATTGCGATTACAGATTTAGGAGACCAGAAAACTGATAGTGCTTTTGACCCAAATAGGAAGTTTGGACAGTGGGGCAATGTTTGGAAAGAGAATGAGTTCAATTTGGGGCATGCTGAGATGAAGATACCTCTAGTGCATCCACTTGAGAATGTCCAACTGGCCACTGGTGTTGTGAGACTGGGGCTGGATGTGTAGATCTGCATAAATTGAGAAAGAGAGAGAGAGAAAGACAGACAGTCAGACAGAGAAATGGACACAGAAAGAGACAGATACAGAGATAGAGACAGGATGCTCTCATGCTTTCCCAGCCACCAGAGGAGTGAATCAAGGCTGTGTGTGTGTTCCCATGCTTTTTAGCTTGATCTTTTCAGACATATTGTCAAACATTTTCAATGAGGATGAACATGGCATCAAGGTCAGCTACCACACTGAGGGTAAATTCTTTAACTTGAAAAGACTAAAAGTCAAGACTGAAGTGGAGGGTATGTTGGTACATGATTTTCTGTTCACAGATCATTATGTATTCAGTGCAACCTCTGAAACTAAGATGCAACAAAGCATGGATCAATTTTCTGTTTCTTGTGCTAATGTTGGCCTAATAATAAAGGCCAAGAAAACACAGGGGCTCCATCAGCCAGCACCACAACATCCATGTATGGAACCATTGGTTACAGCAAATGGAGAAGTTTTGAATGCTGTGAATAAGTTCATTTACCTTGGTAGTATACTTTCCAGGGATGTACACATTGAGAATGAGGTTGATACATACAATGCTGGAGTTAACAGTGTTTGCGAGGTTCCCAAGGAAAGTATGGCAGAGAAGAGGTATAGGTCTACAGAGCCATTGTGCTGACATCATTGTTGTACATCTGTGAAACAGGGTAAGAATACCTTATCTGACAGGATAAGGTACCAGACACTGAGGTTCTTTCTCAAACTAAAATGCTTAGCATTTACATTATGCTTCAGAGAGTACAACTCTGATTGGCTGGCCACATTGTTCGAATGCAAAACATATGTTTGCCAAAAGACTATTTTATGGAAAACTCACACAGGGCAAGAACTCAAGTGGTGGTCAGAAAAAGTGATACAAGGACTCTCAAAGTCTCTCTGAAGAACTTTGGAGTTGATTGTGTTTTATGGGAGATTCTGGCACAGGACTGCTCAGCCTGGCGTGCCCACGTCAGAGAAGATGCTTGGCTCTATGAATAAAGCAGAATTGAAATACCTCAAAAGAAACTTGAGATGCACAAAAACTCCAACCCAAATGTTCACATGGTCTATTTATGTCTGACCTGTGGTAGAGCATTCCAAGGTTGTATTGGTCTGATCAGCCATGATCAGATGCATTGTAACTTGACTCTAACATAGTCTTGTCATTTCAGTCCTCTGAGAATAAAGGACAACAATCAACCAAGAGAGACAGAGACAGAGAGACAAGGAGAGAGAGAGAGACAAAACAGAATGTGTACACCTGTGATCTGCTTTCCAGATGAGGAACATCTAAAGCTGTGAGAGGTGAAGTTATTTAACTAGGGTCCCACAGTCAGCGGGAGAATGACACAGGGGCACATCAGAGTCACTGGAGTCAGAGGTAGCAGAAGAAAAATAAGGTCAGATTTTCCCTTTCTTATTTCCTTCAACCGGGTCATCAATTTCAGTCTTCACGTGTAGCTGCTGAGCAATGCTGCCAATATGCCCAATTGGCTGTGAAGTCTGTTTTCTGGGCACAAAGTGTCTGACATTTGGATCAAAGAGAGTTTCTTCTTATTAAGGCAGGCAGCTGGATTAGACTTGATTTCAGTGCAACGTACAGATTAGCTAAGGATGAGCTCTCAACATAATATAGACTAGATGGTGGGAGGATAGTAGAGCAGGACACACAAGGGCCAGGCAGCTGGTTGCCAGATTGTACCCTAGAGAAAAAAATACTTCAAGAGGAGGGGCTGGCAGCAGCCTCCGAGTCACGTCTTCTTAATTGGTGAGTCAGAGATGCGTTGGGCATGTTGTCTCACTGATTAGATGGGGCACTTTTGGAGAGTAGGGACTGCTGTGTTTGTAATTTGTTTTGCCTTTCTGGTTGTGCGTATGGCTAGCCGCTCATTTCCAGAAGTAACCGTTTCTAAAAGCTATCTCATCTCCATTGCATTGGATGTCCAGGTTTCTTTTCTTTTTTTTTACTTTAAAAAAATATTTGTTTGCATTTTTCAAAAATTATTTCCATGTTTAAAATTTTCTCCCCCTCCTTCCCCCCTCCCTCACCAAGATGGCACGTAATCTCGTATGGGTTCTACACAGACATTCTTATTAAACACATTTTCACGTTGGTCATGTTGCACAGAAGAATTAAAATGAATGGGAGAAAATATGAGAAAAAAATAAACTCAACCAAAACATAACACAAGAGAAAATAGTCTGCTTCATTCTGCGTTCTGATTCCGTAGTTCTTTCTCTGGATGTGGATGGCATTTTGCCTCAAGAGTCCTTTGGGGGGGGGGGGGGGGGGGAAGGAGCCAAGATGGCGGAGTAGGAAGACACACATGCTAGTTCCAAACCCACAGCCCATAAATTACCTGTAAGGAGGAACTCCCAATAAATTCTGGAGCAGCAGAGGCCACGGAACAACGGAGTGGAGGAGACTGCTGTTCCAGAGAGACCTGGAGGGCTGACCTGAAGGGTCCGTCATGCACCGGACCTGGAGCAGAGTCCAGCCCTGCCTTGGCCACAGCACTGAGACGAGCAGATCCGGGTGGGCTTCAGGGACGGAATCTCCAGTGACCGTGCAGGTCCCTCCACCCATGGGTGGTGGGGGTTGGTGAGAGAGTCTTTTTGGGTGGCCAAGAGGGGAGTGGGGTGTTGCCATGATTCGGGCCCTCTTGGGAGGCAGCAGCAGGGGTGGCAGCTGATGGGGGCTCCGAAGGCAGGCAGGAGCTGGGATTCATTGTTGAAGGTCTCTGCACAAACCCCCTGAGGGAAGTGAGCCCTGAGTGGTGGCCCTGCCCCCACCCAAGCACCTGAACTTAATTTCACACTGAATAGCAGCCCCACCCCCGCTGAAAGCCGTGAGGCTGGGAAGAAGCATTTGAATCTCAGACCCCAAGCTCTGGCTGGGCAGATCTGGAGGTGAGGTGGGTGTGAAGAGAAAGCTCAGTAGTCAAGTCACTGGCTGGGAAAATGCCCAGCAAAGGGGAAAAAAATGAGACCATAGAAGATTACTTTCTTGGTGAACAGATATCTCCTCCCTTCCTTTCTGATGAGGAAGAACAAGGCTTACCATCAGGGAAAGACATAGAAATCAAGGCTTCTGTATCCCAAACAGGCAAAATAAAAATTCAGTGGGCTCAGGCCATGGAAGAGCTCAAAAAGGATTTTGAAAATCAAGTTAGAGAGGTGGAGGAAAAACTGGGAAGAGAAATGAGAGAGATGCAAGAAAAGCATGAAAAGCAGGTTGACACCTTACTAAAGGAGACCCCCCAAAATGCTGAAGAAAATAACACCTTGAAAAAATAGGCTAACTCAATTGGCAAAAGAGGTTCAAAAAGCCAATGAGGAGAAGAATGCTTTCAAAAGCAGAATTAGACAAATGGAAAAGGAGGTTCAAAAGCTCACTGAAGAAAATAGTTCTTTCAAAATTAGAATGGAACAGATGGAAGCTAATGACTTTATGAGAAACCAAGAAATCACAAAACAAAACCAAAGGAATGAAAAAATGGAAGATAATGTGAAATATCTCACTGGAAAAACAACTGAGCTAGGAAATAGATCCAGGAGAGACAATTTAAAAATTATGGGATTACCTGAAAGCCATGATCAAAAAAAGAGCCTAGACATCATCTTTCATGAAATTATCAAGGAAAACTGCCCCGAGATTCTAGAACCAGAGGGCAAAATATGTATTCAAGGAATCCACCCATCACTGCCTGAAAGAGATCCAAAAAAAGAAAGTCCTAGGAACATTGTGGCCAAATTCCAGAGTTCCCAGGTCAAGGAGAAAATATTGCAAGCAGCTAGAAAGAAACAATTCAAGCATTGTAGGAATACAATCAGGATAACACAAGATCTAGCAACTTCTACATTAAGGGATTGAAGGGTATGGAATATGATATTCCAGAAGTCAAAGGAACTAGGACTAAAACTAAAAATCCCCTACTCAGCAAAACCGAGTATAATACTTCAGGGGAAAAAATGGTCTTTCAATGAAATAGAGGACTTTCAAGCATTCTTGATGAAAAGATCAGAGCTGAAAATTTGACTGAAACACAAGAATGAAGAGAAACATGAAAAGGTAAAGAGCAAAGAGAAGTCATAAGGGACTTTACTAAAGTTGAACTGTTTACATTCCTACATGGAAAGACAATATTTGTAACTCTTGAAACTTTTCAGTATCTGGGTAGTGGGTGGGATTACACACACACACACACACAGAGCACAGAGTGAATTGAATAGGATGGGATCATGTCTTAAAAAATGAAATTAAACGATGAGAGAGAAATATATTAGGAGGAGAAAGGGAGAAATGGAATGGAGCGAATTATCTCTCATAAAAGAGGCAAGCATAAGACTTTTTAGTGGAGAGACAAAGAAGGGAGGTGAGAGAAAAACATGAAGTTTACTCTCATCACATTCCACTAAAGGAAGGAATCAAATGCACACTCCTTTTGGTATGAAAACCTATCTTACAATACAGGAAAGTGGGGGAGAAGGGGATAAGCAGGGTGGGGGAGATGATGGAAGGGAGGGCAATGGCAGGAGGGAGCAATTTGAGGTCAACACTCATGGGGAGGGATAGGATCAAAAGAGAGAATAGAAGCAATGGGGGGCAGGGTAGGATGGAGGGAAATACAGTTAGTCTTACACAACATGACTATTATGGAAGTCATTTGCAAAACTACACAGATATGGCCTATATTGAATTGCTTGCCTTCCAAAGGGAATGGGTGGGGAGTGAAGGATGAAGAGAAGTTGGAACACAAAGTTTTAGGAACAACTGTTGAGTATTGTTCTTGCATACAACTAGGAAATAAGAAATACAGATAATGGGGTATAGAAAGTTGTCTGGCCCTACAGGACAAAAGAGAAGATGGGGACAAGGGAAGGGAGGGATGATAGAAGAGAGGGCAGATTGGTGATGAGAAGAAAATTCGGAACCCAAAATTTTGTGAAAATGAATGTTAAAAGTTACATAAATAAATTAATTTTAAAAAAGAGTCCTTTGGGAATGTTTTAGGTCCTTGCATTTATGTAAGGGGCTAAGTCTATCAGAAACAGTCCTCGTACACTGTAACTGTTACTGTGTGCAATGTTCTACTGCTTCTGCTCATTTAACTCAGCATCAGTTCATTTAAGTCTTTGCAGCCCTCTCTGAAGTCCTCCTGTGAATCATTTCTTACAGCACGATAGTATTCCATTACATCCATATACCACAACTTGTTCAGCCATTCCCCAGTTGATGGGTATCCTCTAGATTTCCAGGTCTTGGCCACAGCAAAGAGAGCTGCTATAAATATTTTTGTGCACTTGGGACCTTTTACCATTTTTACAGTCTTTTTGGGATACAGTCTTAGAAGCGATATTGCAGGGTCAAAGGGTATGTACATTTTTGTAGCCCTTTTGTATGCCCTTTGGGCATAGTTCCAGAATAATTGGATCAGCTCACAGCTCCACCAACAATGAATTGGTGTTCCAACTCTCCCACATCTTCTCCAACATTTATCATCTTCCTGTTTGGTCATGTTAGTCATTCTGACAGGAGTGAAGTGGTTCCTCAGAGTTGTTTTGATTTGTATCTCTCTAATCAATAGTTATTTAGAGCATTTTTCCATGTTGCTATATATAGCTTTAATTTCTTCCTCTGAAACTTGCCTATTCATAATATTTGACCATTTATAAATTGGAGAATGACTTGTAATCTTGTAAATTTGATTCAGTTATCCATATATTTTTTAAATGAGGCCTTTATCACAGACACTAATTGCAGAAATTCTTTCCGAGTTTTCAGCTTCCCTTCTAATGATGTCCAGGTTTCTTAAACGGACAAAAGCCATGCAGTGACATTTGTTCTCTCTTTAGACCACGGAGTAGACTTAGATGTTGAAGAGACCTCAGAAACCATCTAGCCTAACCCCTGCTCTTTAGAGGCCTAAGGAGAGGAAGTAGTTTGCCCAAGGTTACATGTAGAGTAAATGCAGGGCCAGGACTGGATGCCAGGTTTCTGACTCCAAACTCAGGGAACCACATGGGACCCCAGTATTTAATATTTTCCATTGGTGGCTACATGACACTTGTCCAAGTGCCGTAGAAGTTATTCATGCTCAGGTGGAAATTGAATTGGGTGCAGCTCTGGGAGGGTATGATTTTATGCTACATGTGCTTGGGGTAGTATGGGAATGAGAGCATAGTGATGTGTTGTGAATTAGAAGAAGAAATTATCAGACCAGGAGCCATAAAGAAATTCTCTGTTCAAATTCCACCCCCAATGCTGGTTGACTATGGACCCATAAACCAGTCTTTTTATTTCCTCATGCCTCAGTTTCCCAACTTGTAAAATAGACATAATTCCTTTACTCCTACCTCCCACAACTCTTATGGAGATATAATAAGAGCACAGATATAAAAGCAGTTTGTAAGCTTCAAAGAGCTAAGCACAAGCAATAGAAACTTGGGGGAAGATCCAGGAGTTACATGTTGTGCCAAGAGGCAGGTTTAAGTTTCATGTCAAAAAATACTTCTTTATAATTAGGCTTATGCAAAGGTGGATTGGGCCTTCAAGAAGTTGGGGGTTTTCTGTCCATGGAGGCCGAGGCTGGCCACTTGGTGGTGATGTCATAGATGGGTTCTCATTCAGGGAGGTTTGCCACTCCTAACTTAGACTCAAGTCCCTAAGGGGTCCCTTCTAGCTCTGGGATCCTGTGGCTATTATCATCCTAGAAATCTCTCCTGTAATCAGGCCATGATTCCCTACTGCAGACATGGAAGGGACCTAGCAGATCATACATTCATCAGAGGAAGAAACTGCATCTCAAAGAGGGAACGAGATGCATCCAAAGTCACTTAACAACTTAGAACCTGAGCTGGACAACTTTTCTCATCTATCTGCACCAAATCCCTGCTCTTTTTCATTATAAATGTTGGCTTTTTGGTTAATCATTGCTTGTTGGGTATTATTTTAATTCCTGCATTTCATCTTTACCAGTATACAGAAAGCTCAGAAGAGACATTCACTCTCACTTTTTGTGAGGGACCTCAGAGTGAGTGAAGGGGCTGCTGATGACATGGGGAGTACGTTTTAAGGATAGGGAGGAAGAAGAAACAAGAAGGTTCAGGGACCTAAGGGAGAAGAGAGAAAGAGCTTCCAAATCTAACCCTACATTTTGGAATGAAGTGCATGGTATCTCCCTAGAAGCGGTAGAATTTGGGCAGACCCTAGGACCTCTGGCCTTTTTCCAGCCCCAGGATTCCTCTGAAATTAATGAAAGTAACTTGGCTTTCTAAGTTCCTGTCCAGGTCTAAATCTAAAATCCCATGATCCTGTGAGACCAATGAGAACACTAATGCCTTTCGACCAACTTACTGTCTTCTGTTAGATTTGATTGAGTTCCTTCTTTTAAAAGGTTTTTAGAGCACCAGTCCAAATTAAATTCCATTGTGAATTATTGCCAAAACAATTGGTTATTTACTTTTCTCATATTTCTCTTCCTCTCTATCTCTATCTTAAAGGAGGGAGGAAGCATGAAGCCCAGAATATGGGATGTACCCAAACTGTTCCAACCCCATTGATGTCCTACCTTGATATTTTATCTTCTTTTGGAATTAGAAGAGAAGAAGTAAAATGGGGACTAGGTCCTTAGAAATAGAGCTCAGCTCATACAACAAGAGAGTAAGCATCCAGCTGCTTAGTGCCTCCCCTTCCAATCATGAAAGTGGTCAACCCTGTTAGGCACGTGTGTTGCCCATCACTGGGCACTATCTTCTCAGATTGTGAGATTTAGAGGAAAGCTAAGTCAGTCTCATTGAGAAAGGAACGTCAGTGCTAGATCTTATCCTTGGCTTTGTGACTAGAGACCATTCTAATTCTCCTCTTCCCTGTGTCAGTTGGTAGACCATCAGCTCCTTCATACAGACTGGTCTTTTCATCACCAGAATTTAGTATATACCTGTCACATAATAGGTCCTTAATAATTTTCTTGATTTATTGATTGAGTTACTGGTTAGGTTCACTTCTGGCACCAAACTGCCAAGATGTTCCATTATCTATTGTATTCACAAAATCAGGTGGAAAAACTCAGGCTGAAGGGGGATTGACAGAGAGCTTTGATTTTGAATTTACAACTAATTAATGTTGATAATAGTTTGAAATTTCCTTCAGCGGATCAATGAGTCAGTGATTTGAGAATTATTAGCTGTGAGTCTAATAATTTTCTCTTCAGATCCCTCAGTTTTCTCATTTGTAAAATGAGGGGCTTAGATTTGATGGCCTCTTTCATTCATTCTAGCACTAGATCAATGATCCATTTTCATTCTCTCTTAATGGCATATCTTCTCCTCTAGTGGGATCCTGACCCATGTCTTTCTATATAGCTTCCACAGTTCTAGGTGCCTGGCATAAGAAGGACATTGGGAAACCAGAGGGTGTCCAGGGGCAAAATTCAAAGAAGATGAGGAAGGGCCTATGCCACAGGAGGGTTGGCTGAAAGATCTAGGCAATGTTAATAGAGAAGAGAAAACTCTGGAGTGATGTGAGATATGTCTTTAAGAAACTGAAAGGAGGAGGGTTTTGATGAGTCCCATTTGGCCCAGGGGATAGAACCAGAACTGCGAGGATAGACAGAGAACTGAGAAGAGGCCATGATAGATAATATCTTGGAAAATTTCCTAACTTTGAGAAATGCTCCAAAGTAGAAAGGATTGCTTTTTGGGGGATGGGGGAGTGAGTTTCCCGTCTTTGAAGCAGAGGCCGGATCACCATTTGGGTGGAATATTCCAGTCGTTTATGTGTTAGACAAGTAGCTACAGGGGTCAAGTCAAGTTATCAAGCATTTATTAAGCACCTACCCTATACAAAAACACTGTGTTAAGTTCTGAGGATACAAAGATGATCCCAAAAAATCAATAAAAGGAGGTTCCTTTGACATGGTATGTACAAAAACTGTTCAAGCTCAAAATCTGGGTGATTCTGCAATTCTATAATCTCTCCATGGTGTTGGACTTCTTTCTCTAGTTCTTCTATCATTCTGTTCTGTGGATACCAATGTAGCTCCAGATCGCTTTCCTACATTACTGATACCTCAACTTTTTTAGGTAAAGAATGCCATTTAGGATATCTTTTTTCCCCACTTGTTTCCAAGTACCATTGTTGATAACTAGGAAGGTGCTTCAGGCTACTTTTTATCTCTGTATTTCCTTTCATCTCTTACAGTTTTAGTTCTTTGGAGACCATGGTGTTCCAGATCCAAGACTATACACATTACTAGAATATTGCTTAGTAAATTAGGGGTCCTTACAGTGATTTGAGGTCATTCACCATTTTCCAAGTGCCATCAATCCAAATCTCCTTATTTTATTCTCTTCTGCATCCCACCTGCTTTGTCTATCTAAGATATGCATATGGAGTTGTGTATGTGTATGCAATGTGTGTGCACATGTCTGCATGTGTGTGCTCTGAGAGATTCACTCAGGAGGCTGCCCATTTAGTTGCATGTCATATGTGTCATATATATCTGGGCCATATGTATTCTTCCTCTACTTTTTTGTCCTATGCTAACAAATAACACACCCTCTTTTGAGTGATTATGGGTTCCAAACAATTGCCCCTGTAATGTTTCATATCTTAATGTAATTTAATTAGCAAAACTATGGTCTGCAAGCATTGACCATGAATAGGGAATAACTGTCCTATTTGGATCTTTCCTTGGTCATCTTCTGTGACAATGGGTAACACTTCTTTAATTTGTGCCTGTTTGATATTGCTACTTTGTTATCTTTCTGACTGCACCAGGATGATTGTAATGACTTCGAGTGTTCAAGGGCTTTCTGCAGAGGAGGGATTGAATGAGTTCTGTTCAGCCCTAGTGAGGGAGACCCAAGTTGACAGCACATAATTGGAAAATTCTTTGCTCTCTTTGTCCTTTGTTGAAAAAAACTAAACAAAACCAACCAAACAAAAAAAAAACTTTAAAATACAACCAGTGGGGGATGGAACCAAGATGGTGGAGTAGGAAGATGAATATACTCTAGTGCTTCCCCCACAGCTCACAAAATGCCTGTTAAAAGTGACTCTCAACAAATTCTAGAGCAGCAGAAGCCACAGAATGACAGAGTGAAAGAGATTTCCAGCCAAAGGTAACCTGGAAGGCTGACAGGAAAGGTCTATCCTACAGGATGCTGAGCGGGATGGGGTCCAGCCCTGGTTGTGCAGCATGGGGAGAAACAGGATCAGAACAGGCATTGGGGTAGAATCTCCAGCAGGGAGGGTCCCAGATCCCTCAACCCACAAGCAACAAAAAAAGCTTCAAAGGTCAGTGTGGGAGGCTTTTCCCAGCTGGGCAGGAGGGGATTGGGGTCCCCCTGGCACTGGCCTCAGGCAGTGGCAGAGTCAGGGGCAGCAGCAGCAGCAGTGGGTGGAGGGTGGCTACAGTGGCTGTGGAAGCAGCCTGGGTCCACTGTCTAGCAGCTCAACTTGAAGTCTCTGGGGGAATTGAGCAGCTGATCTGAATCTCAGCCCTGAGCACAGTTCTGGCAGGAGGAGGAGCACTGGGACCCTCCTCTTCACAAAGGATTCAGAAGTCAAGTAAATGGCTGGGAAAATGTCCAAAAAGGGGGAAAAAAAGACTACGGAAGGTTACTTTCTTATAGAACAAGTATCTGTATCAATTCTTTCTGCTGAGGAAGAACAATGCATACTGTCAGAGAAAGTCAAGGCTTCTGCCTCCAGTACCTCTATAATGAGTATGAAATGGGCTCAGGCCATAGAAGAGCTTGAAAAGAGAGTCAGCAACTTGCTAAAGGAGAACCAAGAAAATACTGAGGAAAATAACACCTTTAAAAATAGGAAAAAGAGGTCCAAAAAGCCAATGAGAAGAAGAAAGCTTTAAAAATCAGAATTAGCCAAATGGAAAAGGAGGTTCAAAAACTCACTGAACAAAATAGTTCTTTAAAAATGAAAGTGGAATTCAGGGAAGCTAATGACTGTGTGATAAACCAGAAGTTACAAAACAAAACCAAAAGATTGAAAAAAAAAAAAAAAACAGAAGACAACGTGAAACATCTCATTGGAAAAACAAATGACCTGGAAAATAGATCCAGGAGAGACAATTTAAAAATTGTGGGACTACCTGAAAGTCATGACCAAAAAAAGGGTCTAGATATTATCTTCCATGAAATTATCAAGGAAAACTGCCCTGATATTCCAGAACCAGAGGGAAAATAAATATTAAAAGAATCCACTGAGCATCCCCTTAAAGAGACCCAAAAAGAGAAACTCCTAGGAATATTGTGGCCAGATTTCAGAGTTTTCAGATCAAAAGGAAAATATTACAAGCAACTAGAACGAAACAATTAGAGTGTTGTGGAAATGCAATTAAGATAACACAGGATCTGGTAGTTTCTACATTAAGGGACTGAAAGGCTTGGAATATGATATTCCAGAAGTCAAAGGAACTGGGATTGAAACCAAGAATCACCTATGTAGCAAAACTGAGTATAATGCTTCAAGAGAAAAAATTGTCATTCAATGATAGAGAGGACTTTAAAGCATTCTTGATGGAAAGACCAGAGCTGAATAGAAAATTGACTTTCAAACACAAGAATCAAGAGAAGCATGAAAAAGGAAACAAGAAAGAGAAATCATAAAGGACTTTCTAAAGCTGAACTGTTTACATTCCTATATGGAAAGATAATATTTTAACTCTTGAGACTTTTCTCAGTATTTTGGTAGGTGGAGGGATTACACACACACACACACACACACACACACACACACACACACACAAACACACACAGAGTACAGGCTGAGTTGAATCAGAAGAGATGATGTCCATAAAAAAATAAAATAAAATTAAGAGGTGAGAGAGGAAAATATTGAGAAGAAAAAGGAAGAAATGAAATGGGACAGACTATCACTCATAAAAGAGATAAAAAAAATCTTGTTCAATGGAAGAGAAAAGGGAGGAGGTGAGAGGGGAAGAGTGAAGCTTACTCTCTTCACATATGGCTTAAGGAGGGAATAACATGCTCACTAAATTTGGTATAAAAATCTCTTACGCTACAGGAAAGTAGGGGAGAAGGGGAAAAGTGGGTGGAGGGGGATGACAGAAGGGAGGGCAAATGGGAGAAGAGAGTAACTAGAAATAGAAATTTTGGGAAGGGACAAGGTTAAATGAGAGAATAGAAAAAAAAGGGGGGGGAGACAATATAGTTAGTTTTACACAACATGACTATTGTGGAAGTCTTTTGCAAAACAACACATATATAGCCTGTATTGAATTGCTTTCCTTCTCAGGGGGAATGGGTGGGGAAGGAGGGAAGGAGAGAAGTTAGAATTCAAAGTATTAGAAACGAATGTTGAGAATTGTTATTGCATATAACTGGAAATAAGAAATACAGGTAATGAGGTATAGAAATTTATCTTGCCCTACATTAAAAGAGAGAAGATGGGGATGAGGGAAGGGTGGGCTGTGAGAGAAGGGGTAGTCACAATGCAAGGTGTCATGGGGTGGGGGGAGGGGAGAGATGGGGAGAAAAATTGGAACTCAAAATTCTGTGGAATGAATGTCGAAATCTAAAAATAAATAAATAAAACTAAAAAACAAATAAACTGCCTGTGAAAAAAATAAAATAAAATACAAACATCATGATTAAGTGACTACTATATGAAAGTTGCTAGCTGATGGGTTCTGATTTTCATGCAATTGTCTGAAATCTGGTCCCATGACCAATAGCTATTCATTCACCCGAAGGGACAATACTCCTGGGGCTGTTGTAGGTCTCCAGAGTCTTGCTGCTGAATCTCTTCAGGAGCAACATATTTTTCTACACCAGCCTTCTACAGCACAGATATTTCCAGTCACAGGACCATATATCTAGAACTAGAACACACCTTAACATTCTGCTACATCAGCTTCCTCATTTTACAGATTATAAAACCATTGCAGAGTGGCATTAAGAAGATTTAGATAAGAGTGCTACCTCTGACATAGGTCCCCTGAATGACTCTAGGAAAATTCCTTTACTTCTCAGTGTCACTGGAAACCATCTGAGAAATGTCTTCTTAGCTTTTTTTGTCTTATGGACCTCTTTACAGTCTGGAGGAGCTTATAGATCCCTCTCAAAACTGTATTTTTGAATGAACACGATGAGATTACAAAAGAAATCACTTCTATTGAAATAACTATCCAAATATTTAGCAACAACCACAAAAACATTTATAGGCTCCAGGCTAACACTCTGACTTTAGAACAATAAGATGCAGATGAGTTGTCAACTGCATCAAGGAAAGCACTTTTTATTTGGGAAGTTCCCCTTACACCATGGCAACCAAAGGTGCAGACCAAAATAAAATTTAAAAAAATCATAAAATTAGACCCAGAAGGGACATGAGAAATCATCTCATCCAGTTTCCTCCTTTAATAGATCATAGACCAAAGCACATTGTACATTAAGATAGATCCTTGGGGCCAGGAAGAACTGGATTTAAGTCTTGCCCTCTGATACAAGCTAGCTGAGACCTGATAAAGTTACTTAATGTCTCAATGCCTCAGGCTAATCCCTGAGATTCTAAATTATGGAGAACTGATTAAGCATCATTGGTGAAAAGGAGTACCCAGTGAAGGCCCAGCTCCTGATCAAGAGCAAGGGAGGGGGACATCCTATGTCCAAATGATGTATTCTTATTTTTGATGTTTTTGTTATTATCATTATCATCATCATGACTACTTCACAGTTTGTGGAAAGGATATTTATTGCAGAGCCACTGTGCCTTTGTTCAAACTCTTCCTCTGAGGCTTACTGCTTGTGTATCACATCCCTTCACCTCCCTGAAAATCAACTTCCTCCTTTCTAAAATGTGAAGCCAGAACTAGATATTCTCTGAGGCCTCTCCAAGTTCCAGATCCAATGATCTTATAAGTCTGTGACTTTTAGTCACTTTGGATTCCAACGCTTTGGGCGGGGGGGGGGGGGGGGGGGGGAGGCATTGGTCATCTTAAAATGCTACTTCCTCCCCATCCCACCCCACTCCAGGTAATCATTTAGTGACCAACCTTCAAGTAACGAGCTTTTCAATACCTTAGTTTGGCTAGTGGAGCTCACATACACACATATGTGTTCATGTGTGTGTGGATATGTATACATGAACATATATACACATATATAAATTTGCTTTTACTCAATAATCTGATCAAGCTAAGAGTGACAACAAATGACCTCTTGCACACTATCAGAAGTAAAGTTGCCATAGGACCAGAGAGAGCCAGCCAATCCCAGGACTGTTCCCTTCTCCTTCATGCTTCAAGCTCTGGCAACTATGGTGATATAGGTGGTTGATTGCTTCTTAATGTCTTTTTTCTCCCCTCACAATTAATTAGCAAAGGTTTGGACACACACAATCACTTGCTCAAGGCAAATTAGAGGCAGTCCAAGTTGCTTCTATTGAGAACTGGAAAGGGAGAATTAGACATTGTAATAGGCTTTGAAAAGAGTGGGAAATATGAAATTCACCTGAACATTTTATGTTCATAAAATACATCCCTGATTTAAAAAAAATAAAGTCATACTTCTTGGCCAACAAGTGGGAATCTTCTCGGTGCTATTGGTCTTGGTACATGGATGGCCTGCACTTTCCTCATCGTAGAGACATATGGCTCTGTTGATGTCGCAGAAATGAAGTGTTGTCAAAAATTCATGGCAGCGTGTGTTTTGCCAAACATTTCACTACAGAGGAACAAGGACTCCAACCTGGTTATCAAAATCTGACATTTTGAAACTGCTTGCAGAGTTTTTTTTTAACTGTTGGGTTTCCATGTCAACAGCATGTCTGTCTTCATTTACAGCTGCTATATCCACTATCCCCTTTCCCCTTCAACGTGTTAAAGAACAGAGTGTCTTTGTTTCTAGTAGCTAACGAATATATAGCTAGATATGTATGTGTAAATGTGTCTCTATATGGAAATATGTATATCTATATGAATATCTCTGTATATGTATATATATATTTCCTCGGATAGGGCATAGTAACTTATCATGAGTAAAATCCTTCTTTCTTTGGACTACTGAAAATTTGGATTTCCTGATGTGACACAGGAGGCTTGTAATATTTCATAGTCTCAGTAACTTGACGAACATTGCCTAAAGGAACAAGGAGCCCAGCTCAGGAGTACAGGCATGCCTGGGTGTTTGGCTAGTTTCCATGGAGTTTTTGAGGCAGAAGCCTGACCAGATTGTATCTGAAGTAGCTTTAAACAGATTTGGAAATGGACAAGGGATTGAACTTGTGCTGCTGAACTCCAGGGGCCAGAATTCAAGACCAGTTAGAAAAGATTAGAGTGAAGCACAGCCATAGGGTAGGGTAACTGGGCTTTTACCCCAGGAGGCCAAATTAAAGGATGTTAACAGCACTTTATAGTGCATTAGGAAGCCCTGGATTCAAATCATGCTCCAGGTACTTTCTATCTATACAGCTCTGGTAATTTTTTAATCTACTTCATCCTCAGATTCCCCATCTATAAAACCAGGATGATAATATCTATTTCTATCCCTTGTTGGGTCCATAATCTTGGAGGAACACTTCCCTGATCCTTACTTTCTCTCTTTCTAAAGCTTGGGGGGAAGATTAGATGGTCTCCAAAGTCCCTTCCAACTGTGATGTTCTATGGTCACACAATTTCACAGTTTCACAAAAAGGTGCTATCAAAAAATAGAAACCCTTATCTGACAGGTCTGAGGAGAAACCAGGGGAACCTAGTTTGAAAATAAGATAGACAGAGCCATCCTGTGCTCCCCAGTGGCATCATTAGGAAGACTTGCAATCTTGTAGCCTAGAAATCTAAACCCTCTCTGTTCTGTTCTCTGGAGACCCATTTGTGGATACAGAAAGATATGTCCCCACTAGCCATGTTCTGCTACTCCAGCAGATGAGACTGGAGCATTTGGCTCCAGTTCTATAGTCTTGGTATATTGTTATTCATTTCCATTTCTAAGAGAAGGAGTCCCACAGGGAATCATTTGGTGCTCTAGGTGTGAAGAGACCTACATCCAGTTGTCTCTTGCTACCTCTCATTGCCTGCTAGGAGTTAGGGAAACAAAAATAAATAAGGCATGATCCCTTCCTGTGCTCATGGGGGTTCACATTCTCATAAGCACCTATCACAACTGCAGAATGAATTAATAAGAAAAATTATGATAGATATTAAATTAAATGAATGTGCATTCATAGAAATTAAAAACCCTTTCCAGCTGGAAGAATGGGAGAAGGTTTCATGGAAGAAATAACATTTGGGCTGGGTATAGAAAGATGAGTTGGCTTTCAAGAGAAGGAGATGAGAAGAGTTTTGGTTATGAGCTGTGTCCAGGGAAAGGAGGTGGTGTGCTAGAGATACAGATCAGAGCCTCACACTGTGATCAGAATGGACAAATAAAGATGGCATAGACATGACAAGACACTAGGAGGGTCTGCTATCAAATTAGATGACATAATCAGGATGGATGTTGCAAGGCAGAAGGATGAGTCAAATGTAATAAGATAAAATTGAATACAGACTTGACTGTACTTGGAGGCATGGGCAAATCAGTTACCTGAGTATAGAAGGGAGACAGCAAATATTGGTAAGAAGATTTGGACCAAAGTACAATATGAGTCACTGTGACACTTCCAAGAAGCTGGAATACGATCAATTCATGAGATACTCCACCCATTTGTGCAACTGCAACCCAATGCCCACATTATATGTACATAATTCTGTCACCTCCAGTGAAGATTCCCTCAATATCTACTTGGCATACTCCATCTGTTTCTCCTCTTACTTTTGTTCTCTTTACAATCCTCATGCAACCCCTCAAGATGGATTATGAGAGTCTACATGTGATCATTTTACTCTCCTTCAGGAAAAAGCTTGTCACGAAATTTAACATATCTTTTCCATTTTTCATCTGTTTTGTTGCTTTTTCCCCATTTCCTCCTCACATTCCCTTAGATCATCCAACTTAATGCACTGTTACTCTGTATATTGAAAAAGACAGTGTTCAAGACTAGGGAGCTGATAATTATAGGCCCTGGTTGGTCCAAATTCCATCTTTAATGGCACATTTTAGGGAAAATGTCAATGAACTGAGAATGGTGATGATAATAATAGAAATAGTAGTAATAATAATAATTAACATAGCATAATTTAAGCATTTTACATTGATCATTCCATTTGATCTTCACAATCCTGGGAAAGAGGTACTATTATTATCCTAATTTTACAGAAGAGGAAGCAAGTAGAAGTTAAATTACTTGAACATGGTGACGTTGCCAGTAAGTGTCTAAGACTGGATTCGAGATTAGGTCTTCCTGATACTAAATCCAGCATTCTTTCCACCATACTATCTACTTTCTTCAAGACAAGGGGACTAGTCCTACACCAAGAGGTCTTCAGTGAAGCCTGGATACCCACTTCTTAGGAATATTGTAGAGGGAACAATCTGACTTAGGAAAAGTTTGGTCTACCTCTCCTTTAAGGTCTAATTCTTAGATTTTTTTTTATTATTTATTTGAATAATTAGTCAATAATTTACTTTACAAACCTCTTTTTTCTATTGCTCTAGTGCAATAGTATTTGAATTTACTTGTTTAAACATTTACAGTTAAGGATCCCTTTATATCATGATGAGCCCACTGCAAGGTTGCCATCGGTGACATTGGTTAAGAGGACTAGGCAAAATAAATCTTCCTACTCACCTTACATGCTTGAAAGGGCAGGCTTCCCTAGGTAATGTTTACTGAGTGAAACTCATCAGGAGACATGATTTAGTCAATCTGTTATTTCTGCTCATCTTCATTACCTTCTCAACTTATTATGTAAAAAGCAGAATCATAGAGTTTATAGAGAGCTGGGTGTGTAATAAGGATCCTTGACCTCAGGTACTGTTGAGTGATGCTGAGCAAACCACTTGCTTCTCAGTCTATTTTTAATTATCTGAAAAATGGGAAGAATACTGCTGAGACTACCTGCCTTTCAGTATGATTGTCAGTAGAGAGTTTTCTAACATTATTTTTGAGAAGACAGGGGGATAGTTTAAGGGGAGGTATGAAATTGTGATATTTTGGGCATGTGGAACTCCCAGGGAGAAAATTTCCTCCACTGACTCAGGTTGGCATCTACCCTACAACTTTTGCCAAACTTACACTTGAAGATTAAGAGTTAGTGCTATTTTTGTAACACTATTTACACTATTAACACTATTTTTGTAATAATCAAGTCCAATGGGAAAGATAGCAAATCTGAAGGCAGGAGAGAGGGATTCTAGTTCCATCTCTTTGCCCTTCATGTGACTTGGAGAAATCCATTTCATTTTCCTGAAACTAAGATTCCCCCCGTGTCAAATAGGAATGATGAAAGGTGTGCTACTTACTATGTACTTTATGGGGTGAAAATGCCTTCATTGACTACTTAAAAGGCTGGCTTTACTGAAATGTGGCCTGATATGACAGCACAATCACCGACTCAAACCTTTTCAGGTCTGTCATATGAAAGAACGATTCTGCTCTCTTTGGCCCTGAAAGGCCAAAGGGTGGAATGAGGAACAGTTGGTGAAAGTCCTACGCAGGGAGATCATATCTCCATCTAAAGAAACATCTTCTTCTGGGTTCTAAGATTTCACACTTAGCTCTCTGGCCACCTTCCTCTCATGCTTCTTATGAACTCACCTGGCTGACTCTCTAGCTCCCACCCTGGGACCTTGCCCTGGTGAGCCTTCCCAATGACGTGCTCAGCTCAAGCATGGTGCCTACTACTCTCTATAGCCATCTTCACACCAATCATAAGAACACAAATTCTATCTCTAGCTTTGAGAATGGTATTCATATCCACACTGTCATATCCAAGTATAGTGAAGTCATGTCCTTTCATCGCCCTGTTATGCCGCTTATCAGTCCAATGACTTCCCAATCCAGAAAACCCTTCTGGACACTACTACCTTATATGTGTATTCTACCCTTATTAGAATGGAAGTGCCCTGGAGGTATGGCCTGTCCTTTTCCTAGTTTTCTTCCCAGCACACAGCCCAGTGTCTGATACACATAATCAATGCTTTTTAATTCATTTACTATAGCCTTCCCACTGAACCAGAATACAACTTCTCCATGCATCATGAAGCAGTCTTCATAATTCACTTTATTGGGAGTGGAAAAGATTAAAAAAGTCATTACCCCCTGACCACCTGTCCCTGAACTGGGCTAGGCTGGTCCAAGGGGAGATTAGACAGGCTGCCAAATTAGAATATTCTCAGAGTTAAGTAGAGTTCCAAGCAAACTGCTATGAATATTGCAAAGAGGAATAGATGACCTCTCAGGTATACTTTTCTATGCCTCAGTTTACTTATCCATAAAATTATCCCTTTCTCTTCCCTATCTCATGGAGTTATGAGGATCAAATTGGACAGTAGGTGTGACCCTGTTCTGTCTAAAGACCCTTGCACTTGAATGCATGTTTGTTTTTGTCCTGGTCATGCACATCAGCTTCCTCCTCCTTCATCAATGAAGATGGTCCTCAAGCACCTATGGTACGCTAGGTGCCATGCTAGGAACTTGGCATACAAAGTTTGAAACAAAATCATTTTCCTTACATAACAGGCAGTCTAGAGGAACAGAATGTGCACTTATACATGACTGCAATGTATGTAAATTAAATATAAGGTCATGTTGGAGGGGATGTAAGATGCCTAAGTAACTAAACAGGTCAGGGGAACCTTTATGAGCCATATGACCCTGAGCTGAGTCAAGCAAAACAAGGCTAACACTTCTTATATGAGGCAGTCCTTGAGATCCTGGAAGTGAACTGTCAAGTTTCTTCAAGCCTCCCAGGCCTGAGGAGAATGCCCACCTCCCCCAATTCCTCCAGTGAATCAGTGTATGGAAAGCTCTCTAAGCCAGTCCCTCTCCTGCTTGCCCTCCTCTCCAAGTCCTCTAGTCATCGCTTACTCTTCTGTCTCTAGGTTTCCTGAGCTGATCACAGGGTTCTGGATGGGGACTGGGGACCAGAAAAGTGAAACTCTCATCATTCTCCTTCTGGGGTGCCATGTTCGTGTCCCTTGGACACCATGCCCCGCTGGATGCTATGCTAATGTCCCCTTGAGCACCATGCCCATGCCCCTGGTGCACCATGCCCCTGCCTTCTAGGTGCCATGCTCCTCTTCTTGCAGCTGAGGTTCAGATTACCTTTTTAGCTGCCCTGAAAAACTGATGACTCCAAGTTCAACTAGAAGCTCAAGTTTCAATCTGTAGATATTGTTACTCAGCCAGCCCCTCTCATGGAGGTTCCTGTTCAGGAAGCTTCCTGAGAGATTCCTTCCTCTTTTGTGTCCTCCAAGCCCCTATCAAGGCTAAGATTCTGTGATTCTATGATTTTCAGTCCCAGCGGAGAGGAATTTTCCCTTGCTTTACACCCCAGCACACATTTGCACGATTCAGCTTTCACACAGGCTCTCTCTTTCTATTTTTTCCCGTGCCTGCATTTTGGTACAGATGCTCTTGGCACACTTTCCCCTTATCATTTGGACCAACTGAGTCCTACCTATGGCATCTTGGTCTGTAAGTTCTGGGTTGGCTGTCACGGTGAAGGACAGTGCCTCAATTCTATGACCAGAGGGTGGAGAGAGAGTAGTCCTTCCCCTTTCAAATGGTGGGGCACAGTGCCCCTTTATTTTCTTTTCTCTACTTTCAAGAAGTTTCAAAGTCCTGGCAAAAAAAATGCATTTTCAGGTGTCGTGGAGGCCACAGAACTCCTCTTCTTAATACTAGAAAGCAGACAAGTTCAGTGGTCCCAAGTACCTGCATGGGTGCCAAGAATGTGTGGAGGCAGCTGAGTGCAGGCATACCAAAAGAGGGAGTAGGTAGCAGGATATAATTCTGTTAAAAGATGACTGGACCAAGACACGAGCAGGACCTCTAGAGGGTGGCTAAATTGGGAGAAGAGGTATTTAGTCCTGAATACTGTGTCTCTCACTAAGGAACATGTTGGGAACAACCGAGAAAAAGTTGTCCATAAGCTAGGCTGAAACAGTTCTGACCTCTCTCAAAGCAATTGTCTTTTTCCTTCTTTCCTGGAAATCCCATTGGGTAAAAAAATATCTTTCTTGCAGTGAACTACTGAGGGAAAAGGGAATTGCTGGGGCTAGGGAGACCCAGACCAGTAGCTAGGCTAGAGAAGAGTCCCCTTGTCCATCAAGGTCAAGGATGACAGAGTGGTACCACAGAGGCAGAGGGTCTTGGGTTGATTTGGTTTGGATATTCTCATTTCCTACATGAGATCTTAATAATCTGGAGAATCTGTCATCTTTGCAAAATTCCACACAGGGAAAGGATCTTAACCTGAGGTTCATCAAGTTGTTTTGGACTTTCAAAATTTTAATAACTGCATTTCATCATGATTTGTTTGTTTTATAATCTTGTGTATTTTTATTTAATGGATTCAAAAGCCTGTCTATAGACTTCCCTGGGCTGCCCAAACAATTCACAACACAAAAATGGAAAAGAATGCCTGGATAAGCTTGATTACATCAGTCCACATTCTTCTTGTGAATGATGGAGAGAAGGTGGTGCTTAGTTGGTTTGACCTGAAAGAAACAGAAAAATGTTCCTTTTTTCCATGCCCCAAGATACTTTCCAAAGCCTGAAGTAAAAGGCTGAACTCTGTAAGAACCCAATGGACATATTTCTATTTTGTCCCTTCCCCTCAAACCTAACAGCACTCAATCAGATCTATCTCTCCATTGTGCTGAAGTATGCCCTAAGTGGGATCACCCATAAGCTCCATGACCCCCCTGTAAATTTGAAAGGGAGCCCTCATGAAGATGTTTCTGGACTGCATTGCAAGTCAGGAATGGAGACGTCAGGAAGGGTGAGATGGACTTCATCTACCTCATGGTCGGAGTTCCAATGGTGCATACCCTTTTTGCTACATGACTCCTTTTGGTATATGAGAGGCCTAGGAGACATATCTTGCTCACATTGTAAATCTCTGGACTCTCCATTTAATTTTCCTAGAACACATGCCTACAGCACTACATTCCCATGTATTGGTTCAAGTGTAGTGAGAATCAGGAACTCTGTGATTCTCCATGGAATGTCAGGGGAATAATTTCTTCTCCCCTTTCCTCATCCTAACCCTCCTCATTGTGCCGAGTCCAAATGAAGTCCCCTTCTCTAAGAAATAACACCAGGAACCAACTTATACTTCTTAATGATTGATGTATGTGTTCCTCTGTGCCTGAATAAAAGTCCACAATTCTGTTTGCACAAATCTTGCTCCAGAACACCAATGTTTACAGGCCATTCCCTGGTATCATCTTTTGCTCTTCATTCCCTATATTCTCCTTTCTTTTTTTGAAGTTACCACCTTGGCTCAACAGCAGTTATACAAATGCCATAGTGCCCCTAAGATTTTCAGGAATCTCATTTGGCAAATATAGGATGTGCAGGAGGTCACAGTGTCTGGCTATTCTGTCCAGCATTCTTCTTATGGCCTCATTTATCCACACCAAAATAAGCCTGGGACTCAAAAATTCTGGGCAGCCTTTCCTTCCGTCTCTGATGTGTGCCTCAGGAAGAATAATACATAGGTACACACAGAGATATGGATGAGAAGGATATTAGCAATATAACAAATATTCTAAGGAAGCAGGTGATAAGGTAATATGACTAGTCAACTGGGATGATTAAGCCTCTAGTGAGTCCAGACTCTTCCTTGTGCTGGCCTCTGAATGAGCCATAGACTCTCCCCTTCCCTCATGGAGCTCAAATCTTTCAGAAGCATACTAATTAACTTCTGCACAGTATTCAAGTCAGTTCCTGATCAGCAAACAGTGTGTCATGGGAAGTCTGAAGTATAAACCTTAGAGAAGGCTTCCTGGAGGAGTCAGCATTTGAATTTGTCTTAAAATGATGGGTAGTAGTTGAACAGCTAAGAAATGGGAGGCTAGAGGAGGCCCTGCAGGATTAAGAGCAGGAAGGACTTCATAGAATGTTCTACTTGGAGCCCATCAAGAAAAGTCTCTTAGTCTACAAAGGAAGACATAAAGACAGTCCAGGAGAGATTATGAAATCTGCCCCATATCACACAGAAGTGTGAGCCATGATTTGAGCTCAGGTCTTGTGATTCCAAACCGAACGTTCGACACTGGGTTGCCTTTGTCTTCCTTAGCTAGCCCTAGCACAATGGATGACTTTTCTGTAATGGCAAGGACTTGGGAAGCTGTAAAGAGATCCCTGAAGTCCTTTCCCATCTGTGACCTCAGATTGATCTTCTGCAAAATGAGAAAATAAAATGATTTCTAAGGTCACTTCTGGCTTGATATCCTTTGATCCTAGAGAAGGGTCAGAATCCACTGCTGATCATAGCAAAGGTACCATCTGTTGGGCCATAGGATCCTAAGTCTGGAGGTGGAAGGTGCCTCTGTAATCATCTAATCCATCCCCATCACTTGATGGGTGAGTAAAGTGAGGCACATCGATGAGAGGTATCTCAGTAGATATATACCCTAGTTCCTTCCCCCTCCTCATTTCTAAAGATAAAGAATCTGAACTACATACAATAGAACTGACTTATCCAAGGTCACACAGGAAGAAGAAGTAGAGGTGATACTTGAACCGAGGCCCTCTGCTCTTGGCAATGTGTCATGGTTATCTGTGTTCCTTAAAACTGTGATTGAAAGGACCAGCAGCATTACACAAAACATGGGCTCCATGGGCCTTCTGCACACCTCTTTCACTGGGACCCATGTATAGAAATCTTGAGACAGGTAGGCATTTCGATGAAAGGTGTAAGATCTGGAAATAAGCTGTCTCTGGGGACCCCTGATGAGAATGGGGAGCCTTCTTTCCCTCACTGGAGGGCATTGATGATCTGGACCTAGCTGTTAATGAAGAGGACGCAGTGTTACCCTCCATGACTGATAGCTGGTTCTCCATATGAACAATGAGGGGACTGATAGCTTGGAATGCAGCAGGAAGGCTGACCTCACTTGTTCCTGCCAGGAAGTATCTTTGTAGCAGGGGGACCTTAAATGGGGGTAGGGAGGGTCATGGGACAGAGTTCATCCAGACATGCACATGCAGGGATGTCAGAGAGCTCCCAGGACCAAATATATATTCATTTTGAGTCCACAAACTCCTCTTAAATGTCTCCCACGCGAAGAGTTATGGCAGTGCTTGATGTGGGGTTCTTGGGGGGTATGGAGTTTAGGTAAGACATTGTCCCTTAGGTGACAGTGTACATGTCCCTATAACTGTAGAAGATGGGAAGACCTGTGGGCACTGATGCCAACAGAGAAGGTAATGACAAGTGACCCAAAGGGACTGTGACTAGGACCATGACTGAGACCTGGAAAGCACCGTAGAGACCATTCCCCTTTTACAGATGAGGAGATTGAGAATGAGGGAGGTGAAGGAACTTGCCCAGGGTCACTAGTAAGCAAGTAGCTGTCTGAAGTAGGATTTGAACCTAGATCTAGACCATGCTACCCTCCCCCCCCCAAAAAAAAAGAAAAGGAAAGAAGAGGAAAGGAAAGGAGAAAGACAGGAGAAGAGACAGATGGAGAGGAGGGAGGAGAGGGGAGAGACAGGAGAATAAGAGAGAGGTGAGGAGAAAGAAGAGAAGAAGAGAGGACACAGGTGGGAGAGGAGAAGAAGAGGAGAATAGAACAGCTAAGGGGAAGAGGAGAAAAAGAGAGAGAGAGAGGAAGAGGAAGAGAAAGAGGAGAGATATAGGAAGATGGGAGAAGACGAAAGGTGGGAGAGAAGAATGCACCTTGATCAAGCATGACCCTGGAGAAGCCCATGAGAAAATTCCCCTGTCTTCTCTGAAGAGGTGAAGATTGTGCAGAGAGGAGTGCACACTGGCAGATCCCAAGTGTTCCTTTTGCTGAACTCTTTTTTGTTTTCTTTGTTACAAATGAGTTAGTAAACGTCAAGTGTTTTGCGAACCTGTACAAATGCTAACTCTAAGGGAAGACTTGCTGAGTAAGAGGTTGGAGAGATAGATACAGAATTAATGTGAGGTAAGAAGAAAAATCATCAGTAACACACACGCATATATTTAAAACATACATACTAAGAGTGTTGGAATGAGGCAGATACTTGAAAAGGCATGACCAAATCTCTATCCCTGAGGCACTGTCTAAGGGAATAGGGGACCATTGCTCTGGAGGGCTGGAGATAATGGAGTCTTGGCTGCATTTGGAGCAAGAAAATCTGGAGAGTCACTTCCTGGCCTCAGTGGTTGCTACTTTCATCACCCTGGTCAAGTTATAAGACTGTCATTTGTCTCCAGTTTCTGTAAATAGGGATATTCACTCTTGTACCCCATATCCCCTGAGGTTGCTGGGAAAAGCACCTTGCCAAAACTAAGGAAATCTAGTTCTGGGAGAGGTTACAGAATAATGATGTCAGAGTTGCAGATAATCATGAAGCCCATCTACTTACAGATGTGGAAACTGAGGTGAAGGAAATTTAAGTGACTTTTCCAAGGCCACACAAGTAGGAAACAAAAATCAGACACGAGATTTGAACATTCAAGTCAATGTTCCTGCGATGGTGCCTCATTGTCTCTAATGGATCAATGGATCACAGAATCTCTGAGGTTTAAGAGATTTCACAAGAGAAAAGTGAAACATCAAGGATGCCTTTGGCCAGGTCTCCATCCCCACATCTGATGCTCTTTCCACTCTCCCATGCCAATTCTTAAGGATCTTCCCAGTAGCAAAGACTATTAGCTGAACCTTAGGAGAAAGATGAGGCATAGTCAGGCAGGCTGGGATGGTGGATGGGGTGATATCTGCCTGATCAGGACACAGGCAAAGGAGCCCTCACATGGCTTCCCTCTTGGGCTGATCTTGCTGAATGCCTCTGGCAGATGAGCGGGTTGACGGCACACAGATGGGACCCATGGATATATGCGGCTACGGTGCCTGCTTGGCCATTGGCAGTCAGTGGGAGGAAGCTGCCGAGACACATCTGCATACAAATGTGATTTTAAAAAGGCAATTTTCATTTTTTATGGTGGGCTTTAGCAAGTTTTTCTCAAATTTAATGTGCAGATGAGTTGTGACAGCATATTGCAAGTCAAAAAGGCCGTATTCAACTTTGGTGCATGGAGAGACTGGTCAGTCTCATAAGATGAGAGGAAACAAGATAATTTTCAGGGAATAATGATTGAATAATGACAATTTGAGTGACATATTTATTGGGAGGACCAGCAGCCAGAGCTGCCAAGTTGGGGGGAAATGGGGAAATGAGCCTGTGCCTCATGAGAACTGGGACTGCTTTTACTTTTCCAAATGACTTGAATTGGGGAAATCCCACCTGTTAGTGGGAATAATATGGCTTCAAACTCAGGACTGGGGAAATGGCATTACAATACAGTACAATAGGTCTTAGATGGATAAGAGGACAAAGCAATCCAGAGCTAAAGAGACCTAAGAAAATGGAGCCCAGACCATCAGAAGTGAAAAGAGTCATTGTCTATGTATATGGTGGTTCCCCAAAATTGTGTGTGTTCCTGAAGGGCAGAAACTGGACTAAGTTGTGTTATTTAAGATGATTGGTGGGTTTTCCTAGACCATCTGTCTTGCAAGAGCCTGGAAGGGGGGCCTCAGAGTCAGATAATGTTGAACGGTACAGTCCATGTGGGGGAAGGCAGTTGAACTTTCAGCATGCTTCATGCATGGGGACAATCCAACAGGGCCAAGGTGTTGGACAGCCCTGGATCCTCCCAAGAAACCACTGAATCAAGAAATGTGCCCAGATGGAGAAAGAATTAAAGGAGGCCATTTGTAGGGTAACCAGAAATTTCATCTGTTTTCACTAATTGGGCTAATGAGTTCATCCAAGAGATGGTTAGGAAGCAGTCTCAAATGGTCACATCTTCAGTACAAGAACACTTTGAGAGAAGAGCCATAGGAGGAGCCAAGATGGCAGAGTAGAAAGATACACAGATGCTTAGCTCTTAGCCCACAGCCCATAAAATACCTGCAAAGAAGAACTCTCAACAAATTCTAGATTAGCAGAAGCCACAGAACAATGGAGTGGAGGAAATTTCTGTTTCAGAGAGACCTGAAAAACCAATGGGAAAGGTCTGTCCTGCACTGGACGTGGAGCAGATCCAAGCAGGCTTCAGGGACAGAATCTCCAGCCACAGCTCAGGTCGCTCAACCCACAGGCACCAAAGGTCAGTGAGAGGATCTTTTCAGCTAGCTGAGAGGGGAGCGGAGTATCCCCATAAGTCAGGCCCCCTCAGGAGACAGCAGCAGAGGCAGTGGTGGACAGGGACTTCCAAAGCAGGAAGTGGTCCGCATCCATTATTGAAGGTCTCCTTGTAAATCCCCTGAGGGAACTAAGCCCATGTGGCAGCCCTGCCCCCACCTGAGCAGCTGAACTTAATCTCACACTGAATAGCAGCCCCACCCCCACCGAAAGCCCCTAAATCTTGAGAGCAGCATTTGAATCTCAGCCCCCAAGCGCTGGCTGGGCGGAAGGGGAGGTGAGGTGGTTGTGGAGAGGAAATTCAGAAGTCAAGTAACTGGCTGGGAAAATGCCCAGAAAAGGGGAAAAAAACAAGACCATAGAAGGTTACTTTCTTGGGGAACAGGTGTCTCCCCCCATTCTTTCAGGAAGAACACGTCATCCTGTCAGAGGAAGTCAAGGCCTCTGCCCCAAAAGGGAACTTGAGATGGGTTTAGGCAATAGAAGACCTTAAAAAACAAGTTAGCAGCTTACTAAGGGAAAACCAAAAAAAAAAAAAAAAATGCTGAGGAAAATAGCAGCTTTAAAAAGAGGCTAACTCAATTTGAAAAAGAGGTCCAAAAAGCCAATGAGGAGAAGGAGGTTTTAAATAGCAGAATTAGCCAACTGGAGGAGAAGGAGAGAAGAGCCAGAGCTCACCACCCATCTGAGTTTCCCAAACTCTGTCCTGCTTTTCCATGTCTAACAATCTGATGGCTACAGCTGGCTCCACCAAATCTTCCGGGCATCTTTTGAGCTGTCCCCTGGCATCAGAAGGGTAGCAATGGGACAAACTGGCGGGCTGTCCATCAGGAATGCTTTCAACTTACCACCTGAGCTGTTCATCTTCTTTTTAGATTCAGACATTCAGGATTTCATCCTGACTGTGGTATTTACTGCCTGTGAACCCTTAGATAAGACACTGAAATAGGAGGAAGGTGGACTAGAGAGTCTCAGAGAATCTTTCCAGTTACGGATCTGTGATTCTTTATTCTAGGTCCAGAACTGATATTCTTTTCTTCTTCTTCTTCTATTTCTTTTTTAAAAATTAAATTAATTTGTTTTCAGTTATCAACAATCACTCCAGTAAGTCTTAAATTTTCTTCCCCACCCTCTGTCCTCACTCCTTGAGATGACATGAAATCTTATATGGATTCTACATATATATTCTTATTAAACACATTTTCACATTAGTTATGTTGCATAATTAAATGAATTAAATTAAATTTCATAATTAAAATAATTAAAATGAATGGTAGAAAGCATGAGAAAAACAAAACAAAACATAACTCAAAGAAAATAGTCTGCTTCATTCTGCATTCTGATTCCATAGTGCTTTCTCTGGATGTGGATGTCATTTTGCCTAAAGAGTCCTTTGGGAATGTTTTAAGTCCTCACATTGCTGTGAAGGGCTAAGTCTGTTAGAAACAATTCTTGCACACTGTGGCTGTTACTGTGTATAATGTTCTCCCGGTTCTGCTCATCTCACTCTGCATCAGTTCATATAAGTCTTTATAGGTTTTTCTGAAGACTGACCTTGTCAGTTGTTATAGCACAATAGTATTCCATCGCATTCACATACAATAACTTGTTCAACCATTCCCCAGTGGATGGGCATTCTTTCGATTTCCAGTTCTTGGCCACCACAAAAAGAGCTGCTATAAATATTTTTATACTTGTGGGACCTTTTCCCATTTTTATGATGTCTTTAGAATACAGCCCTGGAAGTAATATTGCTGGTCAAAAGGTATGCACATTTTTGTAGCCCTTTGGGCAGAGCGGGAACTGATATTCTAAGTTCTCTCCCAGCTCAGATATTTCAAGTTCTAGGATCTTTTGTAACTCTGATGTTCTATAATCTGGGTTCTAAGGCCTCTCTGAGCTCTGACATTCTTTTTCTATGCCTTGTTAGAAAGCAAACCGACCCTCTACCATTTTTAATACTAAGGGCAGATGTATAATCAGATTGTTTTTATTGCTCAGAATGTCTCTTTTGTTCCATTCATGGGTCCAGGCCTCAATTAATCTTCTTTTAGCTCTTAAGATGCTGATCTAAAATAATCTAGTAATTCACCAATTATCACTTCTTTGCAAAATGTAGCTATTCAGAATTTAGTCCCTAATGTTCTGTGAAATGCTCCTGGGCTTGGGTGTTAGCTGCTGCTGTCTCAAGCACAGATCTGTGCTGCTGGAGGGCAGTGGAATTGACTCCCACTGCCTCCTCCGCAGCTTGTCCCTGCTTGCCAAGGCTAGGAGATATTGTGCAAGATTTTATTTCAAATGGAGCTGTACCTTTGCTAGAGAACCAGCTGCCCAGACATTAAGCACCAGATTTTAAGAGGGGCATGAAATAGAAAATGGTTCAAATTCCATATAAAAATGTTCTGTAACTGAGAGAAGAATGATGGGACAGTTTGCTTTGGAGATGGTATAACATTGTTTTATTTTTATTGAGGGCCTGCCTTTGGGGATGTGAGATGGAATTTTGTTCTGATAGCTTTGTTAGGGAAAGGCAGAGTGACCTGGAAGATGGGGCATTGACTGAGAGGGTATGAAGGCTGTGGTGCTACTCCTTTTCCCATTCTCACATTCCCTGTCCTGAGCCCCCTCCCATTCTGACATGTCCTGTTCTCAGATCCCTTCCAGTTCTGTCACTCTCTATTCCAAGCCTCTCATGGTTCTGACATTCTTTGTTTCTGGATGAGCTAAATGATAATTACCGAACAACACTGAGCCTGCCTATTGATCTTGTCCATCACCTTTCATTGATCTGCTCATCTTGGCGCTAAATGTTTCCCATCCAAAGCAGTGCTCAGCATAGCCAGTAACTTTCCTTCCTCCCATGTGTCAGACCAACTAGACAAGGCAGGACCTTAATGTCCCCAAGCATCTCGCCCACCTCTTCTGGGTTCATGCCCACAGCAGGCTGTTTCCTTGTCTAATCTAGTAAGTAAATGAAGAAAGGCACTAGGACCTCTGAGTGTCAGGGACAGAGAGGAGCTGCTGAGAGCTCTGAACTTCTTGGTTCTGTTTCCAGTTGGTAGCTGCTTGGTAGAGGTATGCTCTCTTTTCTTGAAGAGGTTCTGGGCTCCAGGAGGGGACAGGACCTGCTTCCTCTCCTTTCCCCTTGTTAGGACCTGATTGCTACTACTGTGACAAAGGAAGGAAGTTTGAGGGAGGCCTCTTGAGGAAGCAAAGTTGGTCCATCCAAGCAAGGCCAGTGCCTCCTCTGGTCAAGGCTGGAGGCTCATTGTCCCCCAAGTTCCCCCCCAGCCTGTGATTCCATAAGGGAGCTCCTAGTGAACAAAATACCTCTACCCAAACAGATCAATTGCTCTACACTGGGTATTCTCAGAGACCTGTCTTAGAGGACCTGCCTCACAGATTAAGGAACCTTCCCAGGATCAGAGGCATCATTTGGACTCAGACCAGCTTTCTGTCTGCTATTTTAAATAAAATCTTATGTTCATATCATGGGATCACTAATTGAGTGCTGGGAGATGCCTGGGAGATCCCAGAGTCTAACACTCCCACCCATTTTACAGCTGAGGAAACTGAGGCATAGAGGGCCTTCTGGCCATGGCCAAGGCCACATATGGAGGAAGAAGCAGAGCCACCATTTGAACATGAGTCTTTTGTCATGCTCAAAATCACAGAATCTCAGATTTAGAAGGAGACTAAGAAGTCATTTAACATGACTCAAAAATGAACTGGAGCAATGACCCCTGCCCCCATATTCCTTATTTTTAGGCCCTTGCCAGTGCTGACATTTCATTTCCTCTCACACCCACTCACAACCACCCACACCCACAACCACCCCACACACACACCCTCCCCAATAAAGATTCATCTAACTTGTTAAGACCCCTAGGGCAATCCCCTTGGGTGGCTTATTACACTTCTTCTTGTCAATGTTTCCTTGTTTTTTTTCAGTTGGGTCTAACTCTTTGTAACCCCATTTGGGATTCTCCTTGCAAAAATACTGGCATGGTTTGCCATTTCCTTCTCCAGCTCATTTTACAGAGAAGGAAACTAAGGTACAGAGCACTGAAGTGACTTGCCCAGACTCACACAGCCAGTTGGAGGCTGAATGTGAACTCAGGTTTTCCTGCTCCAGCCCAACACTCCATCCACTGCCCCATCCAGCTGCCCTTAACATTCGTGGAGCTCTTCTATTAGTGCACATTACCTCATTTTGAGTCCATACTACCTTCTTGTTCTCTGGATCCACCATAAAGAATAATTTTCTATCAGTTGGGCTAGCATTTTTTCTCTCTAAAAGACATTATTTGTCGAGGATGGCTTGTTTGGGAGGAGGAAAGGGAAGGATACTTGGGATAATTCTGATGATTTAAGAAACAGAAATCAATAAAAACTCATTTAAAAAAAAACAAAGGATGTTTCTTTGAGACCGAGGGTGTGAGTTGTGCATTTCAGTCCCAGCAGGTGCATTCCAAGGACTTCCTGTCCATAAGCCCCGACGTTGCCCTCACCCTTGGCCCATGTGTGCCATGATCTTTATCCCAAAATCCAGTACTAGAACACCACCCTCCCCCAGATTTATAGAGGGGATGGATGACAATCATCTGGGTAGGAATCTCAGTATGTCTATTTACTGCCTATAGGACAAATCCCTTAACCTCTAGAGGACTTAAAGTTTTGCATTTATAAAATGAGAATTTGGACAGATGATTCGTCTTTCCAGCCTGGAATGATGGAGAACAATTAAGCAAGTCACTGGGTTTGTGTCACAAGAGCTGGGTTCAAATCCCAGCTTCACTCTTTACTTGCTATGTGAACATAGCCAAATCATTTTACTTTCCTAAGCCTCTCTTCTCTGTAAAATGAAAGTGCTGTACTCAGTGGTGTCTCAGATGGCTCCCAGCTGAAAATCACTTAGCCTGGGACCCAGCACATTAACCATTACCCATTGCTACGTCTTGGAACAGGAGTCATTGTTACTTTTCTAGCCTCATCTAAACGGCTATTCCTCAGGTAGGTGTAATGTTAGCGGGGAAGCAGATTATGGAGTTGCCTTCTGGTTTTTATCTTCCTGAAGCTGTTTGAAAGGCAGGCATTTGTAAATGACATTAAACCATTATCACCTCTATTATCTCCCATCTACCCATCAGAGCTGTAATTCTCCCTGAGAGGGGAGAAACAGGGCTGGAATAATTTTTAGCAATAACATTTGTGAAATTTAAAGACAAAAGCCTTCATAAACGTATCGTAAAATGTAATTATGGTGATGAAATTCTCTTGACACCTTGGGGAAAGGTAACCTTTGTCAGCCAGACTCTGAGGGACAAAATGTCACCCAGAAGGATGACGGTGTCTTGGATGGCTTGCTTATCACGGGGAGTTGTGTCTCTGCATGTGGAGATAGATTCCCTCCCTGGCTGGGTGGTCTAGCAATGATGCTGACAGTCCCTTAGGGCATTCACTCCCTTGTCCTAAGACTGTGTCACAGACAATTTCCAAAGACAGACAGACCCAGGGCCAGCATTTTCACATTGTGTCTGGCATCTACTAAGCACATAATAGATGTTATTGATAGTGATGATGTTGGGGATGGTCCTGCTCATATCTCAAGCAGATGAGAGAGAGAGACAGAAAAACTTCTCCTCCGAGGTGAATCTGATTGTCCCTAAAGAGGTATATAGCCCCCCATTGCTATTGGTGAGGGAGGGTCTCAGTTAGCCCCTAAGAATGGGAAGACAGATACTCTTAGGGCCTGGTCTTCCTGTTTCAGAAATTCCCCAAGGATAGATAGGTATACTTTTTAGGTGTATTTTATGGTCCCTTGGCTGTGTCAGACAGTCCCCTAGGACAGACAGACAGATAGATATATCTATGTATTCCCTTGGCCTCATGTCTGCCAATATCTCAGACAGGTCTCTGGAACAAGGAGATGGAACTACTTCCTGAGGCCTGGCTCACCCCATTGAGCAAAACTGTTTCATAGATGGGTTATATTCCTCCTGGAAAATTCATCTCCCCATAAAAAAGGCTTTTATTTTGATTAATAACATGACTGAAAACTACAGGACTTTTTATTCCAGGGCATCAAAAGTGATGTGTGTTTCTACAGAAAAATACAAATTTGAGCCAAAGTGGAAAGATTAAAGGCACAGGGAATGGGGAAAGCAAAGGTGTGGAGGCGGGAGAGCGCTCAGGGAACAGTCATCTGATTTGGCTGGAGTTAGAATATGTGAGTAGGAGTAGTGTAAAAGAAAGCTGGAAAGGTGGGCTGCAGCCAGATGGTAAAGAGCCTTGAATGCCAGATTGGGGCGTTTATACCTCATCTTTTTTTGTGACGGGGAGCCCTGGAAAAGATTCTGGAAGGAGAGCGACATACTCAAGACTGTGTATACAGAAGGTGTCTCTGGAAGCTGATATCAGAGAGACCAGAGGAGAGATTAGAGGCAAGAAGGAAAAAGATGAGGCTGTAAGACTAGGCAAGAGAAGATGAGGGCCTGGATTGGCATGGAGGTCATGGAGAGAGCGGAGAGAAGGGGAGGGAGGAGCAAACATGTATAGTTTGAGCAACTGATTGGATGTTCAGTTTTTGGTTCAATTCACAAGCCATTTACTGCACCTCCAGAACACTGGTCTGACTGTGGGTCTCCAAGACAGTGGGAGAACATACTGCTGACACACCTAAATAACAAACCAAATATTTTATATTTGTAATAAGGACATCAAATTGGGGATGAGGCAAGAGAACTGAGGCACTGCTGCCAGAAAGGCTCAGAGAGGACTTGCCTTTGAGATGGGCTATCAAGAAGGAGGAGGAATTTGGAAAGTGCTAGAGAGAACATTCCAGCTGGTTCATCTGTGGTGGTGGCATAGAGCACGTTCAGGGGGGTGTGGGGGACAGAAGAGAATCCTTTGGCAGAAGTGGGGAATACATGGGAGAGATTAGAATGAAATACAGTCAGAAAGGGTTGAGAGTATGTGCTTCTCGTAGGCCTTGGTCAGACTTAAGGAGTTTGAAATTAAGTGGCCAGTGAGGCACTGGGAGTTGTGCATAGGAGAGTGATGTGAGCAGATCTATGAATAAATGAGTTTCCTGCAATGCATCCAGCATTTAAGCTATATCCCAGGAATGAGGGCAGGCTGGGACAAGAAAGTCAGAAGCAAGAGTCCCTTCCCTGAAGAAGCTTCTACTCTATTGAGAGGGATTTCCAATGTGTGTGCAAGTCAGTATATAAAGAAAAACTGGCAGTGGAAGGAGCATCACCAGAGCGACACTCAAGTGGAGTGGGGGGCTGAGGAGGAGAGCAGGTGTGCTAGGAATGGGAAATGGCAGGGGATGTGGGAATGACCAGTTGTCTGATGTTGCTGATGTGTAGAACTAGTCTGATAACCAATACTGATGACTTGACATGGGCTCAGGAAGAATGGAGGAAGACAAATCTCTTGGGAGGGTATTTAAATATTCTAGGGAAGTCGCAATGATGCTGGCACTAGTGGAGGGGGGAAGGGTGAGGAGCAGGGAGGAGGGATGAGGCTGAGATTGAGCGTAGGAGACTTGGGGGCTGATTGGCTGGGAAGGGCTAAGGGAGAGGAATGCACCAAGAAGTGATGACCCTGGGTACCTAAGAAGTTGGTAATGCCACTGGCAGAGACAGGGAGAGGATGCAGAAGGACAGGTGTAGGGGACAATGTAAGAAGATGATCTGAGAAGGTCATGATAATGTGAAAAAAACTGGGGTCTGGAATGGGAAGACTTGGTTTGATTCCTGACCTGACATTCCTTGTGCCAGCTTGCATAAGAATTATGAAGTGGCTAGAGAGCAAGGCTTGGACAGAAGAAGGTCCAAGTTCAAATCCTTCAGTCACATATTAGATTTATGACTCTGGGCAAGTCATGTAGTTTCTTGGTGCCTCAATTCCCACATCTAAAAACATGAGAGGCTTGTGTTGATGGTCTTCTTAGGTACCTTTTAGCTCTAAATCGATGATCCTGGGATCTTAAAGCATTCCACAGCTCTGAGCCTCAGTTTCCTCATCAGTATAATGAGAATAATGAGTTCTACTCTGCCTCCCTGGCAAAGTTGGATTAAAGGTGAAACAGTCAGTCAAGTGCTCTGTGAACATTAAAGACTTACATAAAGATCAGCAGTTATCATCAGTATCAGAAGCATGCCATTTAGAGAAGGTACTTCCAAGTGTTCAGTTTGTTTGCATTTTTCTCCTTCCCTTGTCCAGGACTGTGTTTCCAAGGGTGCTTAGGGGGCAGGGCAGCACTCAGACCCAAGCATGGATCCTTACTAGCTATCTCCCTGATGCTCTCTACTGACCTTTCAAATGGAGACGCATTACTAGGGGCTGGTTGAGCACGCAACAAGGTGGCATTCTAGGGACATACTGCACCAAATGCAAATTGGGCTTTATTTAAATTAACACTACAGCATAGAGGGGTGGGGAAGCAGTGTTAATTACATTAACACCATGTCAGTTTCCTCCTATTTGTTAGAAAAGAGCAGAACGGCCAGATGTTCCTTCTCCTTCCTTTTAATTGCCAACTTTTTTTTTTTTTTTAGCAACGATGTTGTTGCCACCAGCGCTAACTTGGGTACTTGTTGCATTTCTGTGAAAACCAGTTGAGTTTGGAGCTGTTTGCTTCCACTGAAGTTGGCACAAAGGATTGAGAGCTGGAAGAGATCTTTAGCAAACCCCTCCTCCACTTTACAAATGGGAAAACCTAGACCTGGTGAGTTAAAAGACTTGCCTATGATCTGATAACAGTATTCTTTTATGAAAGAATAATGATTAATAATAATAATAATAAAGAATAATGGAAAGAGACACAAAGTGTTAGATCTAAGCAGTTTCTAAATGTTATCAGCCATGGCTTGTATGAGAAGAATGACCCTTTAAGTACACCATATCCAATTCACTATTAGTTAGTGAAGACCAGTACCACTGGGACATGGACATGGAGAGTCTGATTTCAAGTCCATCCCTCCCCTCTCCCACCCTGTGCTCCCCCCTTCCCCACATTGCCAACAGGGCACAATCTAGAGAGTCTGTCCCTAACATTCAAGACCCTTCACACACACCATAAGAGGTATCAGAGGAAATTGGAAAGAACCCTGTCCTCAGGGTCCCAAGACAGAAGAGGAAATCTAAAATAAATAAAGGTGATGGGTCCCATATGTTGTAGTGGGGATTTTTTTCAGGGCGTGGGATGGGCTAGGTGGCTACCTCAGTCACTTTCAACTCAAGATTCTTGACTCGTCTGCTTCTTCTTGTTCCCAGAAGGCAGAACTGATAGATATTGCTGAGAAAAGTTTCTACTGACTTTGTGTAAGGTAGGGGTAATGAGCTCTCCTTCACAGCAGGGGTTCAATCAGACTTTTATGGATTGCTCACTGGAGATGCTGGACAAAGCATTCCTGTCCAGGTGTGGAGTCTACCAGTTGCCTTTGAAGATCCCCTAACAAAATACCTGGCACCTGGTAGGTGCTAAATAGATACCTGCATATCGACTGATCCAACTTGAACGTGCTGTGATTTGGTGACCTTGATTCCAGTGCCAACTCTAATACTCCCTAGCTATGAGACAGTGGATAAATCACTGGACCTCTTTCGAAGCCTCAGTTTCACCATCTGTCAAATGGGAATAATACTTGCCCTCTTTCCCTCAGAGTTGTTTCAAGGGAAGCAGTTTCTAAATATAAGAACAGGAGAGATAGACAAATCACTGAGCACAACGCTAAGGAAGATACACAGAGAGATAACATGTAGCCCTTAAATGGAAAGAGGAGGAAGCATTGTGCCCCTCTGGGGTAAAACCCCATCACCTGGACATGCCATTCTCCCTTGCTCCCTTCCTCATGACCTGTTTATGGTGGATACCCTTGTTCACTGAACTTTGCACTAATCTTTCAGCCTCCCCACCAAGATGATAATCTTTTTTCTTCCTCCTCATGTTTTTCTTTCCCTTTCTCCTTCTCTTCTTTCTCCTTTTCCTTCTCTTCCTCCTACTGTCATCCCCCCTTCCCCAATAGCACCTAAAACAAGGCAAGGCTCACATTTCCATGAAGTCTTGTTGAAATAAAGTAATTGAAATAAATTCATTTACTAAGTTCTCCTTTACAAGGCACTCTTTAGTTTCATAAAATGGGGAAATCATAGATGACCAGGCCTATCATTCCTATATGACTTCTCTTAGCAGTGAGCTAAAAACCACATCACACTAGGATGCTACTGATCTCTTTTAACTAACTAATTAATTAATTAATTTTATAACTAATTAATTTCAGCAATCGTGGAAAATCAATAAGTGGTAGAGTCCAAGAGTGAGCTCCTATTGGTGCTTATTGATAGAAAACAGTCTAAATTCCCAGCTTCATCCCCTTTTTCCACAATTATAGGAGAGATAAACCCGGAGCTCATTAAATCCCCTCTTGTGGCAGAAATCCACTGATGAGTTTGGTAGGTTACATCTTTGTTCCTGGTGGTATTCTTGAGCCTGCCTCCAAATCTGTTAGGGCCTAGTCTACTCAGACTACAAGAGTGCCTAGAAAAGAAACCCCACAAAATATATACTTTTGCTTGAGAGAGATTTTTTAATGGAGATCATGCAATGGATGAATTATGGGGGAAATTCATAGCTCAATAATGAACATACAAAAACAGTATACATTGAAATCTCTAAACACATGAAATGCCCAGGGAATTCCTAGCTCAGTACAAATAGGAAAATCTATCAAAATAAAAATTGTAACCAAAGTAGAATGCTTAACAATAATCATTAACAAATCATAAGACATAATTATTCCTAGAGAGAGGGCAGCGATGGATTAATAATTGAAGCCCGCCCTAGAATTAGTAAGAAATGCTTTAACATGAGGACACATGCATCTTCCAATTATAAACAGAGAGAAAAAAAGAGAATAAAGGGTGATAAGTGATAACTATTGACTCTTCACACTGCTAGGTGAAACATTATTCCCTTTTGCCTGAAGGTCTGGGGAGGGACCAAAATATATCCTAATGACCCATTCTGCAGAAAACATGAAGATAAAGACCTATGGAAAGCAGGTGGCTGCCTGTCTGATGCAGGGCAGAGAAGAGAGGGGATGGAGTCACCTGAAAGGGAAGAATGAGGCTGAAACAAAGACTCCAAAAGAAGTGACACTTGAACCCTTGGCTCCTATACTGTGTCAAGCCAGTTCCCATTCCCCTCATCATGGTCTTTCTTTCTGGGACCAAGGGCTTCAGAAAGTGACCTCTCTTCCAAGTACTATTAGGTTGATGGAGGTTCTGTTTTCCCAGGAAGGAATGTTGAATCAAAGAAATCCTATTCTATTCCTACAAGGAAGCTCTTGGCCTCCACCCCATGGAAGGTCCACCATCACAACCACCACCAGATTCTATTGGTCATCATTCCATACCTGGATCCAAGAGGAGAAGGAACATGGCGCCCTTGAGTTTTCCTTAGTTTCCTAAACATTCCCAGTCTTTTCCAGTGAGTCCTGCACTGTGGCTTTCCACTAGGTGGCAGGACCAGGCCTCCAAACCATTTCCTTTGAATTCCCCAAACTGTTATTTGCCATCTTTATGACCTTGAACAAATCATCCAACCTCTCTCCATCAAGTCATGGTTTGTAAGGGTTCCTAATGGCCTGGTCAGCTTCAACGTCTTTGCAGAACTGCTCTTTTCTGGAGAATGAATGTATGTAAAATTGTCAAAGGGAATTCATGGGACAGCTAGGCTAGCCTTTCATGTAGTGCATAGATCCCTCTTCAGCTAAGGTCCCTTTCAAGGGACCAGCATCTCCTTGAATCTCCCCCTAGCGATGGAAACTTGTGAATTTCTCACCCTTTTCTGAGGTAGTCTATCCTACTTCACTGTTAGGAAGATCTTCTTTCAATCGAGCCTGAACATGCCTCCATCAAAACTCCCACCAATGCCTTTAGGAACAAATTGTCCCTTCTCCCCACGTAATCCGGCCAACAAATGAAAAAATTCCATCTCTATTTTACTAAATTTCCTCTTCTCTAAGTTCAGCACTACAATTTCCCTCAAAGGGGCCTTCTTGTGGCATCAACTCCAGGCCTCGCACTATTTTGTCCACTCTCCTCTGGACACAGTCCAGTTGAATAATGCCTTCTTAAAATGTGATGTCCAGCACTCAAGTGTAGACCCCACACGCACTTGTCCTAACTCATACACTGCCCTTTCCTGTTCCCTACTTGTGTGATTGTGTGTGTGTTTTCCATTCATTTGAATCTTGTCTTCACAGTGAGACAGCACAGAAGGGTGGGAAGACCCCTGTTCTTTTCTGTCTTCCTTCTAATATTCAGCCCAGGGCTGGAGACACATAGAATTCCCAGGACTTCTTTAGACAACTGGTCAAAGCTAGACTTTTTTTTTTTTTACCTTGCCTATATTCTCCATCGAATTCAAATTCCCTCCTCCTAGGGTACTGGCCCCATGTGCCTCATTCTCCCTCAGTCATACAGGGGACATTGAAACATAAATGTAACTGAAGTGGAACAAAGTTGGTAATAACATCTGAAGTTGGCCCCTGAATGCAAATATGCAAACTAAGTACAACTAATTTGATTCCTTAATGGAGCATATGTTTGCATGTTTTAGGTCAAATGCAGGTCATTTGTCCTTCTTGGGTCTTTGTTGTTTCAGTCTTCAAGATGGAGAAGATGGCAGCCAAAGCCACTATAGCCTAACCTTCTGAGTTCTGTATACGTCACGTGTAATTTTAAAGCTTCTTCCAGCTCTTTCATTGTCCACTCCAATACCCCTTCCAGTGCTGCCATCCCTTGTTATAAGGCTCCTCCCAGCACTGCCATTCAAAAGCCCTAGGTATCTTGATTTCAGTTCTGCTTAAGACATCTGCAAGTCAACCTCTGCCATGCTGTCTGCTTTATTTCTGCTTCATGCCTCATATACATCATCATAAGCAAGCACATGTCAATTATGGGAATCATTACTGAAGGGGTAAATATCAGGGCATTTCATCCTTCCATGATCTCGACTTCACCACTACAGCCACTGTAACATTAGAGGATGTCACCTCACATCAGCCTCACCTGGGACCTCACTTTCCTCTTTTGTACAAATTAGGAGTCTGCATTAGACAGTCTCTGAGATCCCTCTCAGCTTTAAATTAAGATCCAATGGATTGTCCGGCAGTTGGGTTTTGTTAACACCACGAATGTGATTCCAAGTCCCAGCCACATTTCAATCCTGATTTTTTAATATGACTAATCTGTATTCATTTCAGAGAATGGTCCTAATTTGCATTTAAAAATTATTCATGATTTTCATGTGGTGGCCTTAGGAGGAGGGATGATCCCCTGTTAATATTAAATAGTTGACAGGAGTCAGGGAGGGGAAGGGGATCATACCCTCTGATAGTATCCTCTCTCTTATAGCTGTCCTGTGAGGTAGTGAGCTCTCTGTCTAGGGAGATGTCCAAGTACAAATGGAATGATTGCCTTTTTTTGCATTGTATGATACTGTGACCTTTAAGTAGAAGAGATGTCAGAGAGGATGCATTTCAG